>NW_003314324.1:576505-577666 GCF_000143415.4 Selaginella moellendorffii | reverse complement strand
TGGGCTTTATTTTGGGTGTTGTTAGTGTTAAAGAGTTGAATGCTTAAATATTATGCCAAGGCCACTCGGGGGTTCTATTTTTCCCCCCCGGGTTTTTTTTATATGGAAAATCTTCAAAAAGTAAGGGGTGAAATTCCCTTTTCTTATAAAGGTAAGGATTTTTTTAGGGGAAATATTTTGGACCCAGGAAAATTCAGGGAAATTTTAATTTTAAGGGTTGAAAGCAGGGTCCCCCCCCCCCCCCCCGCGCACAAAAAAGTGAGAACACTCTGTCAATTAAGAACATCAACTTTTCCATTTGGTTTTTTCAGCAATGCAAAATCATAAACTAAAAATGGGATGATATTTTTAACCACCAAGCCTGACACTATTTAAGGCACTTATGATCATTATAACACCTTTTTTGTGTCTAAATTACTTTTTGATATATTGTAAATCATTATTACTAATTTAGCCTTTTTTCTTCCAATAGATCTTAAGTTTGGTTCCTTTATCATCATTGAAAAAACCATGCGTTTAACAAATTCGATTATTAATGTTTTGATCTTTTTTCTATGGTCTCTCACATTCATTTATTGGCTCCATCTGCAAAGTTGCATTTGGTATTCTATATTTCTTTATTATTATCATATCACACTCTATGATTCTACTTATGTTCCACCACCACCCCCTCCTAAGGTCATTACTAGCAACTGGAGTTTGAATTTGTTACCATCCTTGACTTTAAATACCAATATTGTAAACTTTATTACCTATTTAATTAGTTTGGGTATTTTCTTAGTGATTATATTTGGGAGATTACTTTTCATCTTACTCATGCTTCTGAGTTAGTTGGATTTCTATCAACAACATCTATATGACTTTATTTGTTCAATTTTTTGACATAAAAGGGAAAGATAATGTCACAACATTTTATATTTGTTATGGTGTATTTGCTATCATTGTTTATAATGGGATTTAGGCATCTTATTTTTTCTTAGGGGATTTGAACTCAAGACTTACTAAGCCTTTGAGAGCCATACCCAAATTAGGTTTTTTTACATTTAGAGTTTTTAACACAAATTTATTTCCTCTTTTCTTTTCTTTAGTATTTTATTAATAATTTTGTTGTCTTCCCTTCTCTTGATAACAATCTCTTCAGATAGATGTTAAATAGATTAT
>NW_003314324.1:575474-576320 GCF_000143415.4 Selaginella moellendorffii | reverse complement strand
TAGAGTTTAATCTAATCAAGAAATTTCTTTGTTATCATATATATCACACATCTATGCTATTAGTAATTACAAATGGAGGTTTGCTATATACCAAAGTAATTCTTTAAAATACAATTTAAATAGTAAATTATAGTAAATTAATAATAAAAATCTCTATATAATAACTATTTCTTCATAAGAAAAATTGAAATATGTTAAGCTGTAATTCTTTTATATTTACTTTGATAATTAGTACTTCATTCTATAATTTATGTATTAGTTGGGAAACCAAGTTTTGGAATGAAAAAAAACTTGATGTTTCTGATGTGGTTAAAATTATTACCTGTTTTAATACACTTATTGCACAAATTGCAAAAGAGCCATATCCTGTTAATTGGTTTAATGTAATTTATTTACCACTTTCTATTGGTACCGCTGTTGTTAGAATAGGGCATTTTTATCATCAAGAGCCATTTTGTGGAAAAAGTAAAATTAAAGGAGAACTGAGAGGATTAACAATGAAACAACAACTTAAAAAAATTGTTGTCAAATATGAACAACTTATTATTACTAAATGTGCGGAGTATATTTTAATAAAGGCAACAAATTATGCAATATCATACAGCTTAGATGGTGATTCTGAAGCTGATCCAGATTATTATCCATTGATATTATTTCATTTTAGAAGTATTGGAACTGATTATTGTGATTTTACAAAAAATGTTCTTATAAGTGCTTCAAGTGGCAGACCGTATCAAAGCCTTCGAAGCACAGAGTTTCTATTATCACCAAATAAAAATGTTATTTTATACTTAAATTCAAATTGCAACCTTATTTTGTTCTTTAGAAGAAGTATTATATGGCAGA
>NW_003314324.1:571378-575374 GCF_000143415.4 Selaginella moellendorffii | reverse complement strand
GAAATTTATTCATGATGTATTATTATGTACACTTGAATTACAAAATGATGGTAATCTTGTTGTTTATGGTTTTACAAAAGTTTTAAATGTAGTAAAAAAGTTTGTAGTATGGTCTATTGATAAATATTGTAAAAAGAGTAATTCCTTAATTGCTTCAACCTTAATTGTTCAAAATGATTGTAACCTTGTTATTTATTATGCAATATCACCAAATAAAGTGCATTGGGCATTACATACTAATAAATATCCATCTTGTGTGTAACTTTAATTCCATATACTTATTGGTGATAATTGTGTCAGTTTTAATTATTCTAAAGTTCTATATATTTAGCATTAAATTTGAATTATATTTTAGCTAATTAAAACTAATCAAAATCAATTTTTCGTATACCATTTGGTTTATACGAGTTCTTGGTGATGGTGTTTAGTTTAAACAATACTTCAGTGACTTTTTAGCGCATGCTGAATAATGTTCTTTATGATATGCTAGAGGTGACTACTGACTTTACCAATGATGTCTTGATCCACTCTGAAGGAATATAGGAGGAGCATGTCCATGGTGTTTATAACATGTTGAATCGACTGTAGGAAGTTGGTTTAAAGTTGAAGCAGTCGAAGTGTATATTTATGTCCAAAAACATGATTTATCTTAGGTACTGTATTTCTCGTGAAGGTTTGCAAATTGATCCTAACAAACTGGTGGTTATTCTCAAGCTTTTTATTTTGAAGTGTGTGAATGATGTGCAACACTTCCTAGGCAAGGTAAAATATCTCGGCCGTTTCATTAATCATTTTTCTAATCATACTACACCATTGCCAGCATTGTTGAAGTTGCTAACATTATTTTCTATTTGGTTTATAGATTGTGAGTGGGTGTTTATGGATCTCAAAAAGCTATTAACAACTCTTCCACTTTTTGCATATTCTGATTACATTTAACTTTTCATTTTATGTATGGATACTTTTGATATCAGTCTTAGAGGTGTGTTAATGCAACAGAGCTTGAGTGTGCTTAGTCAGTGCCATCCCATTGCATACATTAACTGTACATTACAATCAATAGAGGTGAATTACTCCACGATACTAAAGAAGTGTTTAGCAGCAATTTGGGGTTATAAAAAACTTCATATATATTTACATGGTTGTTAAATATTACTAAAAGGTGATCATGTTGCAATTACTTCATTATTGAAGTGGAAAAACTTAGTTAGTCATACTGTTTAGTGGGCTTTAAAGCTTTAAATATATAATTTCAAGGTTATTCATTACTTTAAGAGTTTTATATCTAATGCTAACACCTTTTCTCAAGTTCCTCTTCCTTTTTTGCTCTCTTTTCACATACTTCATGATAATCCTTTTGAATGTTCAAATAAGCCATTCTACTAAACCATCTATTTGTGAATGCTAAGCATTTGTGAAAATATGGTGTATTCTTGTTGAGATGTTAAAATATAAAATGCTTCAGTCATAAATACAAGACCATTATTTGAGAGAATCCTCTTTAGACATGAATGCTAAAACACTACTCAATTGAAGAAGAAGTATCCAACAACAATTGTAAAAGCATTAACAAGAGTACTAACTTCCAACCAACGAGTTAAATAGTCAAAAATAATAATAAAAAACTCATTGCCAGCAGCTAACTATAGAAAAAGCCCTATCAAATCAAACAGCAACAATTCAAGGTCTTGGGATTAGTATTTGATAAATATTCTTCCACTTATTAAGCAAAGGTTGCTAAACACTTAAGCCATATACAAATAGGTTTATAATGGCACTATAACTCCTATAATTGGAGTAGAAAGTGAATAATTTAGTGTTAGTTTGTTTCTCCAATCTTATAGTATGTAGTTTGTTTAAAGGGTTTCTTGTTCAATGGAAGGGACTATATCAGGTGTTACAAAAAGTTGAACTAAAAATTTATAAGGCTTAGCATGATGTTCAATAGGCCAATCCTCCAAAAATTGTGCATATGCAACAGCTCAAACACTTAATTAGTACCACTTACAAATCCACTAGCGCCGCCTCCTAATGTTCCTCTAGATCCCATCTCGTCAACCAAAGAACCTTTACTACCTTTCATTCTTTCGTGAGGAGAGGATTATTGGGTCTCTTCCCATTAATAGGATGATTGGGTTGTTTTTATTCCTTCTGATGAGTTTGGATATAATAATTCACAACACTCTTCATTCTTCATGAATTATAATTTTCATATTTATTTAGCATATTCATTTCCTTTAGCCTTTAGTCTTACTAATGATTTTATTATTGCTCATACTATTTTTTTGAAGTCTTTTCATGAGAAAGTTTATTAACACATTTCTTATGTCCACATTACTCATTAATATATATAAAACACAAATTCCTAAATCCAAAGGTGTACCACATAGCAATGGCCAAAATAGAAATCTAACAAATATAATATATTTAGACCAAAAGCTCCAATTAAGAAAGTCAAAAGTACAAGATAAACTCCCAAAGGAGTGCTTAAGGAATGAGCATAAAATGATCAATAAGATAATCTTTATAAAGGGACAAAAGAAGAACTAACTTGTGGAAATGTCGTGATTGAGTTTGAGATGAATCTAAGACTAAATCCAAAATGGAGTTCAAAACTAAGTCCAAGATCATATTTGAATTTAATGTAAAACACAAATTGCTAAATTCCAAAGTGGAGCCCAAAGTATGTCATGTGGTAATGGCCAAAGCAGAAGTCTAATAAATGTAACACTTTTAGACTAAAAGCTCAAATTTAATAAAGACCAAAAAAGGGATATTAAGGAATAGTGTTCTTCATATTTTGGCATTCTAAGGATGCCTAGATGTGGTCATGGGATTACCACTCATGGATGGATAGCCCAGGCAAATGGTCTAAAATTACAAATGAGACAGGGGCAAATGGATATAGTCTTAGCATAATAGGCATGGTAGTACACATAAAGTGCAGTCTTGAGATCACATCTAGGGGATAGCAAGTACCTTAAGGTGAATGAGAACATATAAAGGAGACTCCTCCAAGTGGTTAAGGGTATAGTTAAGTGGCTAAAGTAAAATAGAAAATTTAGTTATTTACAACTTAGTATTAGAGTTAGTCCTTAGTCTTATTATTATTAGCAATCAAGTATATCACCATTGGATATTGACATTCGATGGTCCTAAGAATGGGGCTATACTCAAGGAGTACTATATCATAAGGGCATAGCTACATGTGAACACGTAGAAATTTGGATAAAAAGGGCCAATAAAAGAATAACTTCAGGATCTTGGGAACAGTTGAAAGTTTTCTTTAGATAATTCATATAAATGATTGATTTAGTAAACTAACTTTAAAATGGTTATGATAAACAACTATAGCTAGGATCACTTAAAGGATAAGGACATCTAAATAATAAAGGAGTCATAAGATTATTTTCATGCAATTGAGGATTTTCATGCAGTTTGAGATTAAATTTGATGACTATGAGAGGTTAAATATAGATAAAAATATATGTCCTTTGAATCCCCAAAATCCTAAAATCACTAATAATGACAAAGAGTCGTGTTTTATCTTGGTAACTAAGGGTATAATTTTATGGTAAGGAAATCCTAATGGTTAAAAGACAAGCTTTTGGGCTTTAACTTAGTGGCAATGTTGGCAAACACTATTGTAAATAAAGAGGGTTTTAGTGAGAATTAAATAAAGGAAATTAAAGGATAATGCTCTTTTATATCTTAGGGCATCTTAAGGATGTTAATATAACATATGTGATTATGGGATGACATTTGAATATATTATCACTATAGATCTTTAAAACTTTGGGGGATAAATGGGGATAAAATAACCATTAAAGGCTCTCTTATTAAACAATTGTTTTTTTTTACAGTTGGCTTAAGAAGAGAGAGATAAGGTGTGTTATATGTGGTATCGGAGTAAATGGTATGGGTTTGATTCTTATTAATTAGTGGCTACTTAAAATATAATATACTTTTGAGTAAGGTATATTTCTACTTCTAAAA
>NW_003314324.1:541322-568288 GCF_000143415.4 Selaginella moellendorffii | reverse complement strand
TTTGAGTAAGGTATATTTCTACTTCTAAAATTGAAATTATATGTATTAGGCATCCATGGACTAGAATGACTAATTGTCTCATATAAAATAGCTAATCTATACAATAGAAGGATTGATAGATTCAATGTGGAAATGAAAGTATTAGTTTGCCAAGTATGGAGGTAGTGTGGCTTATAAGCTATATTTTGGGTCTTAATAAGTACTTTAAGTGGTAAAAGGCATGGTAAAATGATTAAATAAAATAGAAATTTTAATTGCTTACACCATATTGTAAATCACCCTTTCTATTCTAAATAGATCATAAATTTAGCTTCTTTGTTATCATGGAAACCTTTACTCATTGAATAAGTTGTATTATTATATTTTGGTCTTTTCTTTGTGCTATCTTACATTTCTTAGCTCTATTTATAAAGTTATATTCAATATTCCATAGTTCTTTATTAGAACTATATCACACCCTTTATGATCCTATTTATGTTCCACCACCACCCAAGGTCATTGCTGACAAATTGAAATTTGAGGTTACTACCATCTTTGACTTCAAATACTAGTATTACAAACTTTATTATTTATTTAATTACTTTGGGTATTCTCCTAGTGATTGTACTTGGGAGTCTACTTTTCATCTTACTTATGCTTTTGAGTTCATTAAACTTTTATCAACAATATTTATATAATTTCAATTGACATGATTCTATAAGTAACCAAAGAGAACGACTTGAAAGACGATCCATAGTTATTCAAATATAAAGGGAAAGAGCCCATGAACAAGAGTGCACCCCCTTTTCCAATCGGTTAAGGGTCTTGAGATATTTGGGGTTAAGTGTCCTTGGGTTTAAATAATATTGGGCTGGGTGACTTCCCGATAAGTCCAAACTCAGGATATTACAGATTCTTGACATAAAAGGGAGAGATAATGTTATATATATATAGCATCTTTTTATATTTGTTAGGCTGTATTTGCCATTATTATTTATAATGGGATTCATGCCTGGGTTTTGAATTCAATTAGGTTTCTGGATTAATTTGAGGTTAGACCTATAAAAGTAGTGTTACATTTAGAGTGTTCAATACAATCCATTGTTTTTATTTAATATTTTATTAATAATTTTGTCATCTTCCCTTCTCTTAATAAGGAGCTCATAACAAATGGATATTAAAAATTTTATTACAATTTGGAGTTAAAACTAAGGAATTAAATATATTTTATTATATTGTTTTAGTATTTTAATATTCTGAAAAGTAGTATAGATTAATATAGCTTAGATTTTTTTTATTCTTAATTTAATTTTTACCATTCTTCTAGTTAACAAAATAGGAAAGTTCATATAAAAGATAACTACACATGTGAGGTGCAAGTGTACGGCTATGATGCTGTATACTAATATTAGTATAGTAGGATTTTGGTAGCCGTCGGATTGGTTTCAATTTGGACCACTTGCTCCTATATATAAACTAGGGTTTTTGGGCTAATTAATATGCACATTTTCTGTCTTTCCTTTCTATATTCCAAGCACTCACATTGGTGAAGGTGAGGGGCATCTTTTGATTGTCTTTGAGAAGTGCTTAGATTTGGGATTTTGCTTTAAATCTAGCTTTTACATCATCTAAATCTAGCTTTTTTCATTTCCTTTTTTTTGTTCTTTCCTTTCAGGAGTTTGGTTTTGATCTACTATTTGCATTATCTAGATCTCCCTTTCCTTCTAGTTTTTTATCATTTCTCTTCTTTTGCTCTTTCCTTTTCATTCATCTTCATGGCAGATTAACAATCTCCTCCTTTGATTTTGGAGCAGCAGTTGGTACAATTGCTTAATACTATGCGCTTGCAATTAAACAACCAAACTCAGTTGATGGAGGCATTCATGACATATGGTCCAACTTTTCTTGCTCTTGGTGCCAATCCTTGCGTTCGGCTAAAATTCTTTCGTAGGAATCCTGGGGATGATGTGTACCATTGGTTTAATCACTTCATGGTGATTGCCACATATAATTCTTGGGATAATGCTTGATGTTTGCGTGAGTTTCCCACGTGTCTCCAAGGGATGGCGCTGTAGTGGTACAATGGTTTGAGTGCAGCCACTTGTGAGTTCATCAAGGGCCAACTGAGTTGGTGATGCAATTTGGCGTTCATTTTCGAAGCTTTTTGCTTTGTGCGGAGCCAAAGATGTCAGAGTAGATCAAGCTAAGAATGTTGTGGCTAGCACTTCGTTAATATCTTGTTGGACTTATGCATGCACTTGCTTTAGCCACCCTTGATGATGCTCTGCGCTTGGCACAACGTTATGAGATGTCACCTTTTCTACTTCTCGCTACACGTCCTTCTACTCCACTTTCTGTGGGCGATGGTCCTATTCCAATGGAGGTTGATGCTGCTGCTACTCGAGTCCAAGGACAAGGATGAGGACGTGGTCGTGGCCATGATGTTTGCTGTTGGGCATATGATGAAGTTGGTCACACTTATCGATGTTGTCAGCATTTTCCGGATTGGCAACCTCCATTTCCTAGGTGGAGACTTTGGCGTCAACAACGTCTTGTTGGTGTTGCTACAATGGAAGGTCTAGACACCAAGATGCATCCGGGAAACGAGGAGTCGTGTGAGTAACAGAGGGACCTTGCGTGAATAAGTTAATGACTCTTTCATCTTTCTTTCGGGAGTATCACCAAAGGGTTCATTCGGCACTAGTTCATGCAGTGTTTACTTTCTAAGCTCGTTTTTATAACAAGAGGTCTTTTATTATTCTTTCTGTGTTGGTTGATACAAGTTCAAGTTTATCTTCTATTGCTCGACCTGTTACCACACATTGCTATCTACACTTGTGTTATGTGGCAAAACTAGTTTTCATTTTTTATGTCAATGGCCGTATACATGCATGTGCACGGGATGAGGTGGACCTGGTTGTGTCTGTGGCGATCTCGAGCTTGGGTTGTAGTCATTGCAGGTGGTGCCGAGTCAAACTTTTAACCTCATCCTTGGTATGGATTGGTTGCAGCATAATCATGCTAAGTGTGATATTGAGGTTTCTCCCCCTTGTTTTGTACTTCTTTACATTTCAACCATATCAGGTGTTGCAGCAAGTTGGACCGCAAGTTTATGAGGTTCGGCATGATGTTCAGTAGGCTGATCCTCTAGAGATTGTGCATGTGTAGCGATTGAAACACTTCATACCAAGGGATCAGGAGTAGTTAATACCACCTACAGATCCGCCGATGCCTCCTCTTGACGTTCCTTCTGATCCCGACCCATCTACAAGAGAACCTTAATGGTCTTCCATTATTCTGAGAGGAGGGGATGATGTGAGGTCCAAATGTACAACTATGATACCATATATTAATATTAGCGTAATAGGATTTTGGTAGCCGTCAAATTGATTTTAATCCAGACCACTCGCTCCTGTATATAAGCTAGGGTTTTTCGGTTAATTGATATGCACATTTTTTGTATTCCCTTTCCATATTCCAAGCACTCACACACATATAAAATAAATAGAGTTTAATTTAACTTAGGAATTTCTTTATTATCATATACACAACTCTATGCTATTAGTAATTACAAATGGAGGTTTGCTATATATCAAAGTATTTCTTTAAAATAAAATTTAAATAATAAATTATAGTAAATTAATAATAAAAATCTCTATATAGTAACTATTTCTTTATAAGAAAAACTGAAATATGTTAAGCTGTAATTCTTTTATATTTACTTTGATAATTAGTGCTTCATTCTATAATTTATGTATTAGTTGGGAAACCAAGTTTTGGAATGAAAAAAAACTTGATGTTTCTGATGTGATTAAAATTATTAACTGTTTTAATATACTTATTGCACAAATTGCAAATGAGCCATATCCTGTTAATTGGTTTAATGTAATTTATTTACCACTTTCTATTGGTACCGCTGTTGTTAGAATAGGGCATTTTTATCATCAAGAGCCATTTTGTGGAAAAAGTAAAATTAAAGGAGAACTGAGAGGATTAACAATGAAACAACAACTTGAAAAAATTGTTTTCAAATATGAACAACTTATTATTACTAAATGTGCGGAGTATATTTTAATAAAGGCAACAAATTATGCAATATCATACAGCTTAGATGGTGATTCTGAAGCTGATCCAGATTATTATCCATTGATATTATTTCATTTTAGAAGTATTAGAACTGATTATTGTGATTTTACAAAAAATGTTCTTATAAGTGCTTCAAGTGGCAGACCGTATCAAAGCCTTCAAAGCACAGAGTTTCTATTATCACCAAATAAAAATGTTATTTTATACTTAAATTCAAATTGCAACCTTATTTTGTTCTTTAGAAGAAGTATTATATGGCAGACTGGGAAATTTATTCATGATGTATTATTATGTACACTTGAATTGCAAAATGACGGTAACCTTGTTGTTTATGGTTTTACAAAAGTTTTAAATGTAGTAAAAAAGTTTGCAGTATGGTCTATTGATAAATATTGTAAAAAGAGTAATTGCTTAATTGCTTCAACCTTAATTGTTCAAAATGATTGTAATCTTGTTATTTATTATGCAATATCACCAAATAAAGTGCATTGGGCATTACATACTAAAATATATCCATCTTGTGTGTAAATTTAATTCTATATACTTATTGGTGATAACTTGCTATTTAATTATTCTAAAGTTTTATATATTTAGCATTAAATTTGAATTATATTTTAGCTAATTCAAACCAATCACTGTTTTCAAAATCAAGTCTTAAATCAAAACTATTCATGCATTTTCTTGTATCAATTTTATGGCTCTTCCATCACTTGGACAAGTGTCACACATGCAATTGGTGTGTATGCCAACTAGAGATACTGTGCTGTCTATTGGAGAAAATTTCCAGTTTTCACATTTACTCTATATTGCGGCCAGTATATAGACTCCACCCCGACGTCGAAGCGCTGTTCTCCCTGTATTGTATCGGGTTTCCTTGCTCAGAAGAGATTTGCAAAGATGGCTCTGGTCGCAAACGGCAGCAGCATACAGTTGCTCTCCTCCTCTGTGTCATCCACAACAAAGAATTTCAAGGCAGTGGCACTGAGGAGTAATGTGAGGGGTGTGTCAACAAGGAGGCAATTGAGGAGCGTTAGGATGGAGAGCGTTCCCACAGGACTGGGAGGCACTGAAGTGCCATTGGGAGGGATAACCGGCAGTGTACCATTGGAGCAGGATCCACAAGCTCCAGTCGGGAAGAGAATTGCTTACATCTGTCAAGACTGTGGGTATGTCTACGACCAGGAGACGCTATTCCAAGATCAGCCAGATAGCTACAATTGCCCAGGTACAAATTCACCCCAAAAAAAAAGTTTTTTATATTATTTCCAGCATTTTTCTTAATTTGTTTGTTTTGTGCGTCCAGTTTGCTCCGCACCCAAGAACAGATTCAAGCAGGAGAACGCTTTCGTCGAGGACGTTCTTGATGTCACCAAGGAAGACAATTGAGCTAGTGTATAGATCCACTTATAAAGAATAGAATTTGTATGAGTTTCTCTATCCCTTGGCCACTGGCCTTGTGTTGAGCAAGCTAGACAGCAGCACATACTGCGACGCCGCCCTCTTGTCACTCTCAAACGCCTTCTCCGCAGCAATGGCGCCGCGCTCTCCGGACGAATGCGTCCTACAAGCGCTGAGCAGCGTCAGCCAGGCCACGCTATCCGGAAGAAACGGCATCGTCCGGATCAAACTCTCGGCCTCGGCAACTTTCCCGGATCGCCCAAGTCCGTCCACCATCGATCGATAGTGCTCCACCGCCGGAGCCAATCCATGGTCGCCTTGCATGCTCAGGAAATACTCCCGGCTCCTCTCGAGCAGCCCAAGATGCCCGCACGCCAGGAGCACGCTCAGGCACGTCCTGGTTTGCGGAGCCACCGCGTTTAAGATCATCTCGTGGAAGAGCTCGAGCGCCACTCTCCCCTGGCCGTGCTGCGCGAATCCTTGCACCACCGAGTTCCACGACACCACGTCGCGCTCCGGCAAGCCACCGAAGAGTTTCATCGCTGGCGCAAGAAGTCCGTTCTGCGTGAAAGCCGCGACTATCGCATTCCACGAGATCAAGTCCCACTCCGGGATCTTCCGGAAGGTCACCATCGCCCTGTGTGGCTCGCCGCTGTGCGCGTACGCCGCAATCATGGCCGTCCATGGCAGTACATCCCAGCACGGCATCGCCTCGAAGATCGATCCAGCGGCGTCTACGTGTCCGGAGAGTGTGTAGGCCTCGAGCATTGCAGTCCAGGACACCACGTCCCTCTCGGGCATCGTGTCAAACACCGACTTTGCCTCCTCGGCCTGTCCGGATTGTCCATAGGCCGACACCATCGCGTTGAAGCTCACGGTGTTATACTCGGGCATCGCCAGGAAGAGCTCGGTGGCCTCGTCCAGCCGGTGGCACAGGACGCACGCTTGGATCATCGCGGTCCAGGAGACGACGTCGTGTTCTTGCATGGCGGAGAAGATCTCTCGAGCGTTTTTGAGATCGCCACCTTGGCCGTAGGCCGCCAGCATCGAGTTCCAGGAGAAGGCGTTGAGCTCCGGGGTGGCGTCGAAGACGAGCTTGGCTTGCTGGAGATTGCCGCTCTGCGCGTAGGCGGCGATCATGGCGTTGTAGGACGGGAGGTCGTGCTCGGGCATGGCGTCGAAGCCTCGCCTGGCTTGCTGAAGCCGGCCGTTTCGAGCGTAGGCTGTGAAGAGGATGTTCCACGAGAAGAGGTTTGGGACGTCGATGGTGGCGAAGACGCTGGACGCGCTCTCGAGGTTGCCGCATTTGCCATACATCTCCACGAGAAGGTTGGCGAGGTATCTGTTTTGCCAGAACTGGCTCGCCAGCACCGAGGCGTGGATTTCCTTCGCGAGTGTCAGATCTCGGGAGTCACCACAAGCTCGTATCCGTGAGGCGAAGTCCTTGATCGCCCCTGATGAGTCCTCTTGGGTTTCTTCGATCGAAATGGCTGGTTCTTGTGAAGAGAACAATCCTTCGTCCTTTTTTCTTTCCTCTTCTCGTCGAGTAGGAAGAACTCCATCCTCGAGAAGTTTATCTGTAGCTTCCTGGTGGTGAGCTTTTGGAGACTCCGAAGAGATCGAGTCTGATATCTCCGACTTCTGGAAGATCCCCATGTTGGCGAGCTGGACGTAGCTCGAGCTTGCTTCCGGATCCAGCTTCACCACTTTCTTCGCTGCCCGTGCCGCGCGATCGACATCGTTGTGGAGTCTACACGCTGCCAAGAGTGTTGTCCACGAGAGAGCCTCCGCAGGGAAAGGCATGCTCTCCACCAAGTCCTCCGCCTCTTGGAGCTTCCCTCCACGTCCGAAAACGTCTATCATGCCGTGGTAATGATCGATCGTCGGCTGTAAGCATCGGTCTTCCTGGAACTCCACGAAGAACTTACAGCCCTTTGGAACCTCTCCCGCGTGACTGCAAGCAGTGAGAATGCTCGTAAAAGTGATAGAGAACGTCGCTTCGTCTGGTACCACCCCTTCCAAGTCCATCTCCTGGAAGAGCTTGAGTGCCTGGTCGAGATGCCCGTTCAAGGCATACCCCTGTATCATCGCAGTCCACGTCACCCCGTCACGCTCGACCATCTCCTCAAACAGCAGCACAGCGTTCTCTAAGTCTCCAATCCGTCCATACCCCGAAATCATCGTGTTCCAAGACACCAAGCTCCGTTTCTCCATCTTCTCGAACACTTCCCTTGCTTGCTTCATGTGTCCGTTCGTCACAAACCCAGCTAGCATGGCATTCCAAGCCACGACATCCCTGTCCGGCATTTTGCTAAAGAGCTCTTCCGCTTCCCTGAGATGCCCAGCCTGAGCATAAGCGACGACCATAGCAGTCCACGAGATCACGTCCGGCTTTGGCATGTTGTCGAAGAACTCTCGAGCTTCCAGCAGCTGACCCCTTTGGGCATACGCTTGCATCATCACAGTCCATGAAACAGCATCCCGCTCGGTCATCTTGTCGAACAGAACTTTAGCTTCTTCCAGGTCTCCTCTTTGGATATAAGCCTGGATCATCGCGTTCCAAGACACGATACTCTTTCGCGGCATCATTTCGAAGATACTCCTGGCTGCTTGCATATGACCCTTCTGGGCATAAGCCGACGTCATTGCATTCCACGACACGGAGTCTCGTTCCGGCATCTTGTCGAAAACTCTTCTTGCCTCGTCGAGGCGGCCATGGCGGACGTATGCAGCGAGCAGTATGTTCCACGAGAAGACGTTGGGCTCGCGAATGCTGTGGAAAACTTCGCGAGCAACCTCGAGGTTGCCACACTTGCTATACATCTCGATCAAAAGGTTAGACAAGTAGATGTTGTGCTTGAACCTGCTCTGGAGGATTGCCGAATGGATCCGCTGGCCTTCGGACAATGTCTTGCAAGCCTTGAGGCTTTTGCCATAGTGCGCTGGTCCGGGCTCGCTGTGATCCCTTGCTTGCTGGTAACTCTTCACATCCTCCTTGAGAGCTGTTTGCTGCTGTGTAAGTATCTCCATTCCAGCAAACAACGTTGTAGAACATAACTCGAGCTGAAGAACACACAAATGCTTTTTCGCTAAAGAAGAAAAACTCGACTGTTAATTTCTTACTCTGCGCGCACGAATTTCGTGTATCGTCCAGATTCTAGTTCGCCAGGATCAACTCCGTGGCAACGTAGTGTCTTGGCTAGTTAATAAGATTTCGGACCTCTGGGATTGTGATTCCTGTGAAGCACACGTTGAGCTATATAGTGTCAGTGAAGTTTTTGACTTACTCCAGTATGATGTTGTTCGGGTTGATTCTCTTTGCGAAGTTCACCACTGAACGGGCAACCTTGGTCGAATGGATTGTCTGGAGTAGGATCGTAAAGCCTTCTCAACGCACGCTTGGTAGCAGTCACATCTAGTTGCTGTTCTAGATCGTCACCAGTTTGCTGAGATTCCACATCAGCGTCCAGTTCATCTTTTAGTTCTTGAAAATACTCGGATTGCCAGTAGTCGTTCGACAGATTCTGTTTCAGGGTTGCCGAAATTCACAAATACATGGAAGAACACACAAGAAACTCACGTACCATTTGCATCATTTTCAAAACTTCGCCGACGGCACGCTTGAACAGGTCTGGGTCAGCCAAATCAGTCGTATTGATAATGTCTAAACGCATTTGATGGGATATATTGATCTCCATTGGCGCACCTGGAGCAACTTAAAGAGTTTGGCAAAGCATTTCTCACTGAACAATGGCCAACCTGACTTGATGTACTTGTCAATGATGTGTTCTGCCATGTAAATTCTCTGCACAACTTGATGCTGCTGCTGGAGTTTGTTGAGCTCTCGAACCTCACTGTAAAAATGCACGACCTCACCGGCCATTCGACTGAAATATGCACAGATAGCGTTAACAGCTCGAACTTGACGATGCGTCAGAATTTACCTGTCGGCAAAAGCCAAATATGACTGTCGAAACCTTCTATGCTCAAGCAACAGCTCCAGCGGCCTGTTAAAATTGAAGGCTATCAACGGTTGAGATATGGCTCCACTGACTGGAACTCCAAGCGCTTGCCCCATGGTTGAATACCGGTGGTTACTCCTACGGCCGTGAAATAGATCGTGAACGGGTTTTGCGATAGGAATCCAAAACAGGAAAAGAACGCCAACGCTGACCTGTGCAGACACAACGTTTTAGAATTCACTGAGTCAAGAAAAAATGTATTTACGTACCAAAACGGCCACAATAAACCGAGTAGTGACTACGACTTTTGAATCAAGCTGGGCTGCAACAAACATTCCGGCCCAGACAACTGCAGAGAAGGGCATTAAGAAGGGCTGAACAGACTGAGCGAAATGTCAGATTACCAAGCATTAAGGCGCAGATGGAAGCTGCTTTGAGAAGCTCCTTGAACTCGTCAAACTCAAATCTTATGTGCCGCACCTTCCAAGTTGCGAGCAGGAGAATAGCAGGATAGAGAGCATAAAGCGATCCCACTGCGAGCTCCCAACGTATGTTAAACTGGCAGGTCGGTGATCGCTTATCGTGATCACTCACTGCCTGTATAACTGATCATCGACAAGAACGTGTCTATAAGAGCCTGCCTCACACCACGTTAATTCTTACCTGCGGCTACAGCAAACCATGGACTAACAAGTAGCGGAAGAAGCTGATAATACTTCAAAGGTGGTAAGCGCCTTCTGCACAACAGGAAATGTAGAAGTGATGGAAGGGAACAACAGAAGAAAAAGCTAAAAACTTACGCAATAAAGACGTAGTGAAGCCTATATGCCTGTACAATATGACAGCTTAAAAGGATTCCAAATCCAAATGGTCCCTTCAGCCAAACTATAATCCACAGTTAGCCAGTGAAAGAACAAAAGCGATTTTGCTTACGCATGAGATCACAATTTTGCCATAGATGGCGTCGAGATAGCCTCAAATAGTTCAAAGACATCTTGAGAATTTGGAACACGTGAGACAGCAAAACTCTAGAAAACCTGTGAGCTTACCAGAGAAGACACAAGATATATCAAGCTCGCGAATGCTTGGACGAGCAAAACCGACACCTTCTTGGCGTTGAGCTCCAATTGCCGTCGCTTGATACTTACAAAACAAATGCCAATGCAAACTCTAGAAGAGGAACAAAAAAAATCACGTTTACCGTTGCAAAGATGAAAGGAACCAAAAAAATCTTACAGGAAAATTACAAAGAATGTGATGCCAGCAGCAACGTAGTCCGAGACACAGCCCCCCACTGTCCTACAGTTCGTCATTTTACTTGCAAGATCGTGGACCCCAAATCTGAAGCTCAAGCGCAAATTCCTGGCCAAAAGACGATTGCTCCTCCATCGCTAGTGCTCGGCATTAGCATTTCTAGCTTGCATTTCTGACCAAAATCCACGCTTCTCCCGGCGAGAAGAGTAGGCAAATCACCGTCCACGGTCATCTAAGCCCTAATCAAGAACCCTAGAATCGTCATGGTGTAAGATTCAAAGGCGGGAAGTCAGTCAGTCAAGACACGGAAGAGTTAAATTCTTTGCTGGGGTTTAGCAAACCGTAAAAGTCAAACACACGAGCACTGCTGGTCTAGTGGTAGAATAGTACCCTGCCACGGTACAGACCCGGGTTCGATTCCCGGGCAGTGCAGATCACTGTTTTAAAGTTTGTTTTTTCTATATATGTTCTGACATCTGGGCCGTCAAATGATGGACGGTTGTCGGTGCCGCTAGATTTTAAATTCATTGGTACGTTAAATTGCTTGCCCACAAACCCTAATGAAGCCCTAGATTGCAGAGGGCTTTGAGAGGGATGCGGCAAGAGGCGCCTGGCACGACAAGCGCGGGACGGCGCTGCTGATCTTCTCGGCGCTGCGATTTCAGCGATGGCCGACATGCTGGCATCTGGTACGTTTTGAAAATTTTCTAGATCTGGAAATCCTGGGATCAGCTCGTTCTTAGCTCAATCCGCTATGCATTCGCAATTTCTGATCTAGAGATTTGGTCATGAATTGGATTCTCTCAGCAATGCGTTTTTTTATCAGTCGTCAAGCTTGATTTTTTTCCTAGCTCTGACCTTGTGTCTGTTATCAGGACCATCTGGTGGCCTCTTCCGAGAGACTTCCATAATTTCCGTGGAGCTTGAATCGGGAGAAGTCTACATAGTCGCCAGCCTCGCGAGTAGAAGGGACACTCAACTTATTTATGTCGATCCTACCTCCGGAGCTCTTCGGTACACTTTCCAGGACCAGTTTGACAACTTCCAGACCGACTCGGAGGCTATCAAGTTCGTGACGGCGGGTTCGCGATGGCTGATCAAGAACAAAGTTTACGCGCGGGCAATACTCGGATACGCAGTCTATGGCTGCGTTGGGCTGCTCGTGCTGGCCACCAAAGTTCGAGCTTCCATCAAGGATATGCCTGGAGGTGACACAGTCTACACTGTTATGGAGAGCCAGTGGGTGAAGATCCCGCTCAGGAATCCTCAGCCTCAGTCGAAAGCCGAGCTGAAGAATGCGAGCGACTTGCTGGACATCGCCATCGACGGAATGCACTTCTACTGCGAGACGAGAGACGTCACCAGGCCGTTTCCCAGTGACATCTCCGTGCACGATCCGGACCTCGAGTTTGCGTGGAACGTTTGGTTGACATCGCCTTTCAAAGACATCGGACTTCACCATCACTGTGTAGTCCTTTTGCAGGTCTCATCTTGTTTTCTGTGGTTGTTTGCTTGTCTTAGGATCTCTTTTTCTCTATGAAGTTACTGAAACGGTCTTGTTGTACAGGGTCTTGCAGATAGTCGGACGTTTGTCGATGCCAAAGGGCAGTATGCAACTGTAGCAATAACAGCGAGGAGGAGTCGTCTACATCCTGGAACTCGCTATCTAGCACGCGGGCTTAATGCTGCGTATAGCACTGGTAAGTTTTTCTCTGTTTCTTCAGCATCGTACTGATTTTTCCTCAGGTAACGAGGTCGAGTGTGAGCAACTCATTTGGCAACCTGGAGCTTCTCCTGGGCCAGTTCCGTTTAGCACATACTTGTGGAGACGAGGCACAATACCGATATGGTGGGGCGCCGAGATAAAATCAACAGTCTCAGAGGCCGAAATCTATATCGCTGAGACGGATACATACAAGGGGTCGGCACACTATTTCAAGAGGCTTCTTTACAGATATGGCCAGATCGGCGATAAGAATCCCGTTCCTATCGTCTGCGTCAACCTTCTCAGGGGAGCTCTAGGAAAGTCGGAGGTTCCATTGCTTCAACACTTCCAAGATTGCGTCGATCAGCTAAACTCGAGAAAGGAGATACCCGAAGCAAAGCTGTGGCTATTGAACTACGACTGGCATGCAAACATAAAGCTGATAGGCGATGCCCGGACCGTGGATGGTCTATGGCAATTACTCCAGGCTCCAACAATGGACGTAGGCTTTAAGCTGGGGACTTACGTTCCTACTGCTGACAAGAGCCGGGCCTCTATCACTCCCGGGGTCCGAGGTGGAGGATGGAGGATAACAGACAGGCAACGGGGCATTATTCGTTTCAACTGCGCTGATTCTTTGGATAGAACAAACGCGGCTAGTTTTTTTGGAGCTGTACAGGTTTTTTCGGAGCAGTGTAGAAGACTCGGAATAGATTTAGATTCGGACAGGTCCATCCAGCCTCAGATATCGAGTTCGAGAGTATCGCTTGGCCCGCTCCCTCCTGGCTGGGAGAAGAGGAAAGATGCAGTCACAGGACAGGTGTTTTATATCGACCACAACACTCGGACTACTACCTGGGACCATCCGTGTCCCGACGAGTCATGGCGGAGATTCAGCATGACCGCAGACGAGTTCAAGCTGGCCACTTTAGGTGCTCCTGTGTCGATGATGGCGGAGCTTTTCCTTCTCGCAGGCGACATACATGCGATGCTTTACACCGGGTCTAAGGCAATGCACAGTCACATTCTTCAAATTTTTAGCGAAGACGCAGCCAAGGCTAAACGAACCGGAGCCGCTCAGAACGTGGCAATAACGCTCCAGCGGAGATATTTGAACGTGCTCGTGGATAACACACGGCAAAAGCAGCTCGAGATGTTTCTGGGAATGCATCGATATCAGCATTTTCCTTCCATACCGGAGAGGCCCATTCAGGTTCGGAATTTCATCACGCAAAAATCTTTTAGAATAAGGAGAAATTTATCAGGTTTTTGCAGATACTTTCAAGATCGTACGCATTCTTGCTGAAGCCAGTGCCTAGTGCCTTCCCCAGTCTTTATATCCCCGACTCGCTCATTAACGTGAAACATAAAGACTTGATATGGGTATGTTGTTCTCTGGCAACAGAAACTTTCTTTTTCTTACTTTCATTGCTTTCAGGTCTGCCCTTCAGCTGCAGAATTTGTGCAGTTTTATATTTTTCTTTCAGAACCTTGTCACGTATGCCAACTCCTGTTAACTGTTGGCCATGGAATGGAGGATATGTCATCCCCAACGTCTTTTGATGTTCGAACTGGACGTCAGATTGATGAAATGAAGCTAGTTCTAGAGGTATTTGCGTTTTCTTTTTCATCTTTTTTCGCTAATGTAAACCTTTGACAGGGAGCAAACATACCTCGCTGTGCTGCTGGAACGACGCTATTGTATTCCCTTCCAGGTGCGATAAATCCGGAAGAAGGAGCTATCACTGGTGCAGGACATTTCCCTTGGCTTTACGACTACGAAGAACAAGAGGGTGAAGTCGACTTCTTGACGCGCTTTGTGGCCGTCACATTTTATCCTGCAGCACCAGGCGTTCCTATCACTCTTGGAGAGGTATGGATGAGATAAATTACAATAGCTTAGTAGAGTTGCTGACGCTCTCGTCCACAGGTTGAAGTTCTAGGAATCCCTCTCTTTCGGAATAGCATCTGGAACAACAGAGTGACACCTGAAAGCTCCGGGAATGAAACTCCCGGCTTCATTGACAGTTCACCATCACCTGGTAGCGCAAACTATGGGTTTGATTTACTCACTGGCGACATCGCTATGCCTCCGCCACCCCCCGCCGCGAGGCTGCAAAAGGCAGCCTCTACAAGATTCGTACAAGCCGGAGACATGGCCGCACAACAGTATAGAGAGCATCTCCACCAGTTCTGTGGTGGTAACTTGGTAGGCCACTAGTACTCTCCAGTTTTTATAGAAGTTCTAACTTGTTCTTTTCAGGCAAAGAATTTCAATTACACGGAAGCTATGGAGCTGGAAATCATACGCCTCCGCCTCGGCCTCTCGGCAGCCATGAGGGACCGAGTGCTCTTGGATTCCGGAAAAGACCCCGCGCTTCTAAATCCCAATGGACTTGTGAGTCCGGCCAACTTGACTTCTCTCCGGCAGGCAGCAGTCCAGCTCGCGATACTGAGCCAAGTTATCACCGAAGACGAGGAGCTCCGAGCCATCGGGTTGGTCCCTCCCAGCCAGAGAGGCGGCGATCCATACAGCAGGGACCAAGCGACGTGCTCTCACGCCGACTGCGAGGTGGTGATGATGAGAAAAGGAAGCATGGTCCAGGGCGCGTCGACGGTGACGACCATCTCTTCGTGCAACTCCTGCAACAAGAAAGTTTGCGGATCCTGTGTGGCTGGCAGAGGGACTGCTCTCGTAGGAAACTTGCAGCAGGCTGTGCTGGGAGGCAGTGCCGCACAGGGTGTTGTCCGCGGCCGGGCTTCTCTGGACGCTGCGCTTTGCAAGAAATGCGTCCATCCTCTGGTGCACCAGGCGATACTTCTCTACACGCTGAGGCAGCTGCTCTACGCGCACAAGAAGAAGCGCTTCAAGTCGGCGGTGCTAGCGGCTCTTCAGGACTGTAAGATGCTGGGCAGCTCTAAAGATGGTGGCATTCCCAACGTCAAGAACTTGCTGCGAGGAGAGACGTCTCTGGCGGAGTATCCGGAATCCACACTTCTTTTCTCGGTAAGCTGCCGCTCTTGCGATTTAGAAAGACATAGAAAAGTTCTTATGCTGCTGAGTTTTTTCAGGTCCATTCCGATAGAGGATCCGAGCCAGCCACATCGCTCATAAGCACGCGATCCAGCTTCAACACTATGTCATACTGGAGGGCTCCGCCAGGACTGCCGAGCGTCGAATTCAGCATCGTTCTTGGCCAGCCTTCTTCCGTTACTGGCATCATTTTGCTCGTGAGCCCGTGTGGTTACACAGCCCAGGATGCTCCAACGGTAAGTCGACTGCTCTATAGGAATGTGGCTTATTGCTGATTCTCCGCAGGTTGATATATGGTGTGGAAGCGTTGTCACGGAAACCGAGCGTGTTTACGCTGGAAGGTGGGAGTTTGGTTCCGCCGGAGGCACTCCACAGCAGCAGCTTATCGGACCAGAGAGAGACCCGGCCAACCCTCGGCATATGGTCTTTAGATTCCGGAGTCCCGTGAAGTGCCGGCTTGTATGGCTCAGGCTCTCGCTTCCCAACGCGGCAAACATGGCTCGTCCTTCATCCGCAGCAACCTTGACGCAGTCTTTCGATCTTCTCAGCTTTGATAACCCCGTCCAACCTCAGAATGGAAGACTGGGCCAGAGGTTGGGCTCTGCACAGGCTGCAGCTACGCCTCGGTTGCACGCCAGAAGAATCATCGTTACTGGTCGGAAGGTACTGGATGATCCGGAGGTGGTAGCGAGTCCACAAGCACCGGAGAAGAGTGCTTGGAAGAGCATGCTGGAGACGCCTGCTCGATATGGACGGCTCAAGGTAGAAAGAATTTCTAGAGTTTGCTCTCCTCTGACAAGTTGATATAGGTCCAAGTTGATGGAGAACGGCTCAGTGAAAGCGGAAGGGTGATAGAGCAGATGATCTCTTCTACTGTCCCAAACGTTGCGGGCTTCCGACTGGACGCTCTTGTCGCACTTCGAAACATTGCGAAGCAGAACTTCGTCAGCAGCCAGCCAAAGTCGCTGGATGCTGCGCTGGATTCCATGGACGAGTTCCTCATCAGCCCGGCCGTGCTTAGCATCCGTGTCACTGCTCTCCAGGTAAAACTCTACGAATTGTTGCAGAGCGTTCTAACCTCCTATCTTTTCTTCCTTCGCAGAGCTCGTCAGATCGATGTGTCCCAGTCGCGAACTACATTCTGCCAATGGCCAGAGTTGGCACCCCGCTCTACTTCGACTTCCCCATGCCGATCGAGGCCAGAGCTCTCTACTTCGAGCTCACCGGCAACATCTCCGTCTTCATGGAGGAAGAACCAGAGACCGACGCTAAAGAGGTTCCACTCCCAGCGGGCCTCTCGCTTTCCAACAAGATCCGACTGTACCGCTACGCTCTCGCCGTGGAACTTGGAAAGTGGCCGCAGCTCTACGCGATCTAAGTAGAGATTTTTCCCATAGCCGAGCGAAGGACGGAAGTTTTCCACCCCCTGTGAAGCTAGCCGCTTCTACTGTTTGTGCGATATAAAGTTTTCGTTTTTCTTGAATGTAAGCTCTTGTTGATATCCAGCTTCACTTCCAGAACTACTGCCATCTTTTCTCTTGAATGTAAGTTCTCGTTGAAATCCAGCTTCACGTCCCTGTGATCTAGAACTACTACCATCTAAGTTTTCGTTTCTCTTGAATGTAAGTCTTTGTTGACCTTTCCATGTTGCTATCTGGAACTAATACCATCTATCTAGCTTGATCCAGATTCTAGTCCATTACTCGAATGCCACTGGAGTAACCAAGGATTTCCCTGAGAAGTGAGCTTCCAGATTTCTTACCACTAAATCCCCCATCGCCCGCCTGGTATCCCAAGTACCACTCCCTACGTGTGGTAGCAACACGACGTTATCCATCCCAAGGAGCTCCTGTGGTACCTGTGGCTCCTCCTCAAACACGTCCAATCCAGCCGCCCCCAACCTCTTGTCCACCAGCGCCTGGACGAGCTCGGCCTCGTCCACGATCGGCCCCCTCGCGATGTTTACCAGCGTCCCCTCCGGACCCAATGCGTCGATCACTTCCCTGCTCACGAGATGGCGAGTCTCTGGCGTTAGCGCGCACGCGACGATGAGAGCGTCGGAGTCTCGCGCTAGATCCACCAGGCTGGAGTAGTGGGCGTAGGGAACTCCGGGCTTCTTCTCGCGGGAGGAGTAGGAGATTGCGCAGCTGAATCCCTCGGCGCGCTTGGCGATGGCGGAGCCGATCCTGCCCAGCCCCACGATCCCGATGCGCTTTCCACTCACCTGCGAGGAAGAGAAAGAAAGAATGACTGTCGCTAGAGGAAAATATTTCGATCGATCATCCACAAGATGAAGCCATGGATCACGCAGCAAGAACTAGATCGATCGACTGGCACCGCAAGAACAAACATCTGTCAGGAATGTCGAGCATGCGATGGAAAAGACGATTCCACAAGCAAGGAATAGAAAATTTCCCTTGTGTGAGAGGGAGAAATAACAAGAGGCCATGGATCACGCAGCAAGAACTTGATCGATCACTGGCACCGCAAGAACGAAAATTTCCAGGAATCGAGAGCTTTACCTTGTGTGAGAGGGGGAAATCTCCATGGACCGGCCACAATCCCTCGCGAACATAGCGATCCGCCGGGCAGATCCGCCGCATTGTCCCCAGCAGCAGCGCCATTGCGAGATCGGCCGTCTCGTCCGTGAGCACATCGGGCGTGTTTGTGACCGCCACGCCGCGCTCCTTGCACTTTTTGAGGTCGATCTTGTCCAGCCCCACGCTGAACGACGACACGATCTCCAGCCGCGGCAGCGCATCGATCACCGCCGCCGACGCCTCGAACTTGTGATTGACGACCAGCGCTTGAATCTGGCCCGAGTGCTGCCGCAGCATCGCGCCGGGATCCTCCGCCTGCCAGAGCCGCAGGAGTCTGAACTTGGAATCCAGCGCTAGTTCGAGATCGGGGAGCATTGGCACGGCCATGAGCACGACTGGACTCGCCATAGCCAATCACGCCCAAAAGCTCAAGAGCCCTAAAAAACCGGGTAATATTTTAGGGTTCTAGCGGTCAAAATGGAGGAGCCCAGCATTGAGGAGCTCGTCGACGCTGGCCTTGGCCACGAGGAGGCGCGATCTTTCCACTGGAAGCTCAATCAATCGCTGCGAGCATCCGGTGAGTCTCCGTCGAGCATCTGGAGGTCGCTATCGAAGAATGTGCTCGCTCCATCGCATCCATTTCGGCTCCATCAGCTCCTCTATCACTCTTGCTACAAAAATTGGGACTCTGCGAGGCTTGGTCCGCCTCCAGTGTGGATTCCCTCCTTGTAAGTGAAGCAAATTTCTTCTCTTCTTTACTCTCATTCTCTGCGCGACACAGAGCCCAGGCAAAATCCACGAATTTGGGAAGAACGATGGACACTTACGGCAGAGATCTCTTCGGCTGTTCTTTCTTTGATCCGATCACGAACTTCGCCGAGTTCCAGCGATTCTCGGTTGAAAATCCAGACGTAAGTTTGTCTCGTGGAGCGTGTTCTTTGTAACGTTTCTTAATTTTCCAGGTTTATTGGAGGATTGTTCTCCAGGAGCTTGAGATTCCTTTCGTGGAGCAACCTTCGCGAATCTTAGACATGGAAAGAAATGAGATTGATGGTGAGCCATGTCCCGGGGGTCAATGGCTTTGTGAAGCTACGCTCAATGCCGCTGAATGCTGTTTCCAAGAGAGCCGATGTAGAAAATCTTTCAACACTGCCATTCTTTGGAGAGACGAAGGTGACGACACAGGTTTGAATTCACTCACACTAAGCGAACTCCGATCACAATCCTGGTATCCTTTTTTGTCAGCTCTTGTTTTTCTTGGACTAATCTTTGATGGATTTATTTTTTCTTGTAGTAGAGTGGCAAACTCTTTGGAACGATTGGGTTTCTCGAGTGGCGATGCTGTTGCTATCAACATGCCAATGACTCCAGTGTCAGTCGTTGTCTATCTCGGGATTGTGCTTTGCGGATGCGTGGTTGTCTCCATTGCTGACAGCTTCTCTTCCTCGGAAATCGAGACCAGGCTAAACATTTCCAAAGCAAAAGCGATCTTCACTCAGGTCGGTCTTGTCTGAAAAGATTATGCTATAGTAACAAAAGACCGTGCTTGCAGGATGTTATTGTTCGAGGAGGGAAAGATCTTGCTTTGTATACGTAAGTCAAATTCCAAAGCATTTACTCGTCCGTCTCAGTGTCTTCATTGCAGTCGAGTTGTGGACGCCAACGCTCCTCGAGCTTTTGTAATTCCTGGAAAGGCGGCGGCTTTGACAGTGGAACTTCGCAGCAACGATATGTCATGGGATGAGTTCTTGGCAGTGTCCACGGGCCTTGCTCGGTAAATTCATCTCTTCGGTTTAGTTGTTAGCAAACTATCGTATAGCGGCTTTTGACAGGCGACAGGAGTATAAAGGCGTTGCTCAGTCAGGCGAAGCGTTCTCAAACATTCTGTTTTCCTCGGGTACCACAGGTACACTTACATACACTATACGACCAAGTTGTATGCTTTTTCTCTTTTACTTCTAGGTGATCCGAAAGCTATACCTTGGACGCATTTAACACCAATCAAGGCTGCTGCGGATGGCTGGGCACATCAGGATATACGAAGTCGTGATGTTGTTGCTTGGCCAACGAACTTGGGGTGGATGATGGGGCCTTGGCTCGTTTATGCGACTCTTGTTAACGGTGCTACTATAGCTCTCTACAACGGGTCCCCTTTAGGCCGTGGCTTTGCAAAGTTCGTCCAAGTAAGAGTTCATGCTCTTTGAACTTGTTTTACACTCGAGCTATGGTTTTTAACAGGACGCTAAAGTAACAATGCTGGGTGTTGTGCCTAGCATTGTCAGAAATTGGAAGACAACAAAGTGCCTGGATGATATTGACCTCTCACATATAAGGCGAGAACATCCTTCTGATTTATGGTCTTAAAGGTTGCTTTCTTCAGATGTTTTAGCTCAACTGGCGAGGCATCGACAGTAGACGATTACCTTTGGCTCATGAGCAAGGCTTCTTACAAGCCTGTCATTGAATATTGCGGGGGTACTGAAATCGGTGGCGGTTTTGTCACGGGCTCACTTCTGCAACCTCAAGCTCTAGCGAGTTTTAGCACTCCTGCCATGGGATGTGATGTTTTCATTCTGGACGAAGCCGGAATTCCTCTGGTAAGTGCTCTCTTATTGTGGATGCTATAATGTTTTCTTAAACTTTGCTTTGCTCGCAGCCAAGCGAAATGCCTGGTATCGGTGAATGTGCTCTTGATTCTTCGATGCTAGGAGCTTCACGCATCTTACTGAATGCCAACCATTTCAACATCTACTTCAAAGGAATGCCAAAACACAATGGAAAGGTAGATGATCAAAGGAAAACCAAGTATTTATCTTACGGCACATTTTCTTAGACGTTACGGAGACATGGAGACGAGTTCGAGCGTACGCCAGGAGGCTTTTACAAAGCCCATGGCAGAGTGGACGATACAATGAACCTGGGAGGCATCAAAGTAAGCTCTATATCTTCTTTTTTCTTCTCGTGGATTTTGTTTTTGTTTTCCAGGTGAGCTCCGTTGAAATCGAGCGCATTTGCAACGCAGCAGATCAGAGAGTCCTGGAGACCGCCGCAATCGGTGTCTCTCCAACGGGAGGTGGGCCGGAAAAACTTTGCGTAATTGCCGTTCTCAAAGCCGAAGTGACCGACAAAACTGACATTTCTTCCGAGCTCAAGCTAAGATTCAATGCTGCCATCCAACGAAAACTAAATCCGCTGTTCAAGGCAAGTGCCATCCTCGCGTTTTTCTCGAAAGTTCTCATTTTTCTCGCATTTCCCAGGTCGATTCAGTAGAAATCGCTGGTTCCCTTCCTAGAACAGCTTCAAACAAGGTGATGCGAAGAACTCTTCGAAGCCAATCCACTAAACGCACGTCATTGTTATAAGAGAAGGTAAATTGCTTGCTTCTCTCTCCATTGTTTGTCTCTAAAAGCTTCCCTTTTTGTTATTTTTTTGGCCAGGACGAACTCAAAGAAAGTGGCGCCAAGGAGACGAATATGCCAATGCATCTCCTGTGAGGAATATACATTTAACATCTGGCATGCTTTGCTAGGGGCTAGGGTTTGATTTGTCGTCGGTGTGGGATCGGTGCTGTGAGAGCGCGATTTGGCGCTGGGATGGGAGAGTAGAAGCGCGCAAATGGAGGAGACGGATTCTCCAGCGAAGACATGGGGAGACGTGATTACATCGTCTTGGCGCCGTAAGTTTTTGAGCGGCATTGCGTTCTACATTTCTAAGTTTTTTGCAATTTCCAGGGAAATCCTCGACTGAAGCTAAGGCCGAGGCTGAACCAAGTGAGTCTGAATCGACAAGCCAAGAACAAATCACAAGCAATGAAGCTGGTTTGTATCCTCTCCTTTTTGTTTTCTTTGTTTCTCTTGTAAGATGGAAGCTGTTAGGAGGAGGAGATATCCGTGATTCTGCGAGTAAGTCCCTGCAAGAAGAAAAAGAGAACGAAGATAAAGCGGGGGAGAGTGGAGAAGCTCCAGCAAAAACATGGGGAGACATGATCTATCCTTCGACTTGGAGACGTAAGTTTTTCCTTTTGGAAAAATTAGAGTTTTGAATTTCAAATGGCTCAGCTTGTTACAGGTAAATCTAGAGACGACTCGGAGCTTACGAAAGAAGTGTTACAAGAGGAGCCCATTCCAAAAAACCGGCCACGTGATGAGAAACTCAAGGGGAAATCCGATGGCACCAAAGATGCGAACCAGGTGCCTGCGAAAACGTGGGGAGAGATGATCCATCCCGCTCTTGCTTGGAGGAGTAAGTTCTTATTCTATTTAGCTCTTGTGTTCATTCGAGAGAAAATGTTTTTCAGGGAAGTCCAAAGATGGTACTGAGCCAAGTGAAGCTGTGGAAGCAGCAGCGCAAGAAATTGATGACTTAGAGCTCAAAGAAACTAGTGACGATGTTCCTCGAGCAGCAGAAGGCACGCTTACTGCTGTAGCAGCAAGCATAAAGAGAAGCATTGCTGGCATGAGTCGATGGAGCATGGCAGATCTTACGCTGGGTCTGTATAAATTGTCTGGTCGACATGCTCTTGAGGGTGCTGCTGACACCATCAATGGCTCCCGTGTTTCGTCTTTGTGAGTCGTTTGCTTTATTGTATGCCTTCGTAAGCTAACTTTCAGGATTGCAGGGAAGAGCTTCTAGAGATCCAACATTGGTTTGGGTGGGCGTTTGCTGCCTATAAGAAAAGCAAGGAGAAGCTTGCCAAAGACTTGAAGGTCTGTTCTTGTTTTACAGAAATTCTTATCGCAGTGGCTTTTTTTTTTCAGATAGAAGAGACGCAAATTATTAAGCATGTCTTTACTTCTGGAGTTTTAAAGCCTGCGTATTTTATTGCTGTTGATAATGTTAGACATTGTGTAGTGATCAGCATCCGGGGAACTTTGGCTGCTACAGATGTTTTGACCGATTTGAATCCTCACAGTGAGAAATTTGAGGGTGGGTAAGTTGTTTAGCTTTCTTATCAATAACTCCGATTTTAAACAATGTTTGCCTCTTTTACTCGTTTGCAGATATGCTCATTCCGGAATGCTTGCTGCAGCTCGCTGGCTTATGGATAATGAAACTACTTGTTTGAGAGATCTTCTTGTGGCAAATCCGGTAACTAGCTCGAACTTAAGTTTCCATAGGCTGTGATCTTATGTTTCTTGTTATCAGGAGTACCGTTTTGTTCTTGTCGGGCATTCCCTGGGTGCTGGAACAGCCGCATTGCTTTGCATGCTCTTGCGGGACTGTGATGGTGGAAGCGTAGGACCTCTTTCGAGGCTTGGCATACCTCCTTCGTGGATTACATGCTGGGGTTATGGATGCCCTCCTTGCGTCGATAAGAGGCTAGCTGAAGAAGCGGGTTTCATCAGGAACATTGTTCTTCAGGTTCATGTGCTTTGTTTTTATATTCTGTCTAAAGTTTGCCTTTTCAGGACGATGTCGTTGCTCGAATAAGTCCTGGAGCTCTAGAAGACTTGCGATCCGAAATATTGGGAACAGACTGGTAAGATAACGTTCCATGTTCTTGAAATTTACTTGCTAGGATGTGATTAACAGGAGCCAGGCATTTAAAGATGGTAGCAAAGGGAAGAAAATGTTGGAGCTGGCTCAGGGGACACTGCCAGGCGTGGCAATGAAATATGGCCAGGCTGCCTTGGTGGTAGCAAGGTCAGGGGCTCTGGCCGGGACGAAGATACACAAAGCTGCAAACTGGTTCACAGTTGGAATGGCGGCAGCGGAGCTTCTGCGCTCGGCTTCGACATATAGAGGCAAGCTCTTTTATTTCCTCTCTTTCTCCTAGTTTTACTCAAGCGACACCTATGCCAGGAGTGTCCACGACTGAAAACGGAGACGTAGATGATGACGTCGACGAGAAAGATTCTGAAGTCGCAGCGGCAACCTTGGCAGCAAATGTGGCTGAGACAGTAAAAGACCCGAAGGAAGCCATGGAAATGGAGAGACTCTACGTGCCGGGACTTCTCTATCACATTCTTCGCAAGCCACTCCAGCCCGAGCTATTACTTGAATCGGCATTGCCAGCAGCAGCATCATCAGACGATGAAAATCAAAGGAGTGAGAGTCAAGAGACAAGCCGAAGAGCTAGCAAGAGCTCTCCCAAGCAAAAGACGAAGCAGCCCCAGTTCCAACACATTGTTGTTCGCGGTGACGATCCAACGTCGAGGTTTAAGAGGATTGTGCTGTCCAGCACACTCTTGTCCGACCATGGCTGCCATCAGTACAAGGAAAGCATTCAGGATGCAGTTACATGGATAGAGAGCGAGTGATTCTCGTGCGATTATATATAAGCGATTCAGTGATTTATAAATCAATACCAATGTTTGTGACGTTAACAATATCCATTAGGTTTCAAAACTGTAATAAAAGGTGTTTTTATCAGTATTATTAAACAATAAAAAGTACTAAATAAACACTATAAAAGTAATTCTTTTTTAAGCTAAATAAAACGATATAATGAATATTATATCGTTTTTAATATTTATAGTTCCTCTGAGTTTCATAAGTGTTTATGGAACAAATAGAGGTGAAACTTTTTGGAATGAAAATATGATAGTTAGTAGTGAAAGTATGGATAGAATTATTGAAGGATTTAATAACCTTATTAGTAGTATTGATTCATCAAGTCCATATAAAATAAATTGGTTTGATGTAGTTTATATTCCTCTTAATATTGGAACAGCTGTTGTAAAAATAGGGCATTTTTATGGTCAAGAACCATTTTGTAAATCAAGTTCAGCAAACGGAGAAGTTTCTGGTCATGTTATGAAAACATCAATATCTAGATTATTAAGGAGATATGAAACTATAATACTTAAAAAATGTGCAGAATATGTTTTAATAAAATCTGTAAGTTATGCTATTTCTTATTCATTTGATGGTATTTCAGAACCTGATGATGAACATTCTCAATCTCAATTAGTAACTCAAATAAACTTTTATTGTGATTTTACTAATAGTGTTTTAATAAGTGCTTCAAGAGGTAAACCTTTTCAGTTTATCAAAAGTGATCAGTTTTTGGTATCCACTAATAAGAAAATAGTTTTACTTTTACAAAGAACATGTAATCTTGTTTTATTTTTTAAAAGATCTATTATTTGGGAAACAAATACATTCATAAGTAATGCAATCACATGCACACTTGAATTACAAAACGATGGCAATCTTGTTATTTATTCAACTACAAAATCACAAAAGAACTTGGTTGTTTGGGCAATCAATAAATATTGTCAGCAACAACCAAATTGTATTTTGGCTTCATTTTTAATTGTTCAAGATGACTGTAATCTAGTAGTTTATAATGCAAAATCCCCAAATAATCCACGTTGGGCAACAAATACATTATGTAAATAAACTTAAGGCTTTATCTCTTAAATTGAGTTATTATTGTGAAGTTGTATGAAGAAAATTTACTCTCATATTAATTCGAATTAAGTTTATTAATAAGATAAACTTACATTCTAATTAGAATAATAGATTTCATGTTATTTATAATAAAGTAATTCTTATTTCATTCTAGGGCTCTAGGAATGCATATCTCCTCCTGGAACAATGTGGGACGGAGGATGGATTTCAGTACCGCCGCCGGAAATTCCATGGCGGATGAGCGGGGCTTCCCGGCCCTTGCCAGTAAGCCGACACTGGGGCGAGCCAATCCCTTCGCCAGACACGGCATTGGTACTGTCTGTGACGAGCAAGCGATGAAGAGCTTGCCTCCACTGCTCGGGAAGCCGCCAAAAATTCTCGCCGAGGAAGAAAAATGTGGCAAAGAAGAAGCGAAAGATATTGGTAAGCTTTCTAGCTCATCGGCACTGATTGCCTCAGAAACAACAAAAAAAGCTTTCAATTGTTTGCGCAGTGCATTCTGCGAAGTTGGAAAGTGGGGTGGGAAAGATTTTTGTTGGCAATCTTCCCTATGGTGCGACAAAGGAGAAGGTTGTCGAGCTTTTCTCTCGTTTTGGTCCGGTGAGGGATGTTATCTGGATCCGCAGCCACGATCATCCCGAGAGGAACAAAGGCTTTTGCTTTGTTTACTACGGAAGCTCCAGTCCAGGAGCTTGTGCACTTAAAGCTGCAGAGGTTGATGGGGTGGAATTCGAGGGAAAAAGGTTGGCTATCAAACTAGACGATGGAAGAAAATCACGTCAAAAGGGAGAGGAAGAATATGGAGACTGCTCGGATGAGCCTGCTGCTCAAAGATTCCGCGAGACCATGGAAATTGACGCTGGAAACTGGCATAAGATTGTCAACGCTTTTCAAGTGATCGACAAGGTACTGTTTTTCTTGTTCTCTTTTTAGTTCGCTTTTTTCCAACTTTCTTTACAGCCAGTGTTACGAGAGTATGGGCTTTTGGTCGATTTCTATGCAAGACATGGTGACAAAGTTGCTGCACGAGCAACTTTTGAAGCTATGCGAGCTTCTCACATCAAGCCCAATGTTCATATCTACACGAGGTACGCGTCTTGTTAGTGAAACCAGAAGGACTCTTTTGTCTTTCAGTTTGATTCATGCTTATGCAGAAGCTAGAGACATGGAAGGGGCTGTAGCGTGCACTGAAGAAATGCTTTCCCAAGGCATACAACTCAATGAAGCAGTATTCTGCTCGATCATATCGGGATATGCAAGTGCTGGAAATAACGAGTACGATTCTCGCACTGAGGCAAGGCTTGCTGCTCTTACAGCGTGACCATTTTTGCAAGGGCTGCAGAACATTGGTTTGAGAAATTCAAGGCCGAAAATCTCGTTCCTGGTGGGATCGTCTACAACAGTATAGTCCAAGCATATTGGTAACCCTCTTTGTTTCTTTCTAGGTTGGTGCTCTTTGACGAGTTTTCTCGATACAGTCAAGCTGGGAACATGGAAACGGTGGAAGCTTTATTAGCACAAATGGAAGAGGAAGGATTTCAAGGAAACTTGGGATTATACACCACAGTGCTTAATGGTTTTGCGGAGATACGTGACGAAGAGAAGTGTCTTAGTTTCTTTCACAGATTGAAGGTGAGTCCTGTGACTTGATA
>NW_003314324.1:482116-541210 GCF_000143415.4 Selaginella moellendorffii | reverse complement strand
GAATACTTTACGTTGCTGACGCGCTCTGTAGCAGGCTGGAAACATGGCTAAGGCTCTTGATATTTTGGAGGAAATGGATAAGCATGGAGTTTCTCCCAACAAGATGATCTATGCTATGATAATGGACGGCTACGCTCGTGGTGGTGATTTTACAGCTGCGTTCAAAGTCTGGGAAGATATGGTTTCGGCCGGGCTTAAGCCAGACATTGTGATATACAACATCCTGGTTCACGCGTTCTGTAAAGCTGGACGCATGGACAAAGCTCTTGGTGTTTTGGAAAACATCGAAGCCAACCGACTTCTTCCAACTATCGAAACATACACCTCGATACTCGATGGATATGTGAAAGGGGGAAATATCCAAAAGGCATTGGAAGTTTTCGACAGGATTAAAACGGCAGGCCTGAGACCTGGGGTTGTTTCTTACAACTCCTTACTCAGCGGCCTTGCGAAAGCGCGACAGGTAACAAAGTGTACGTTTCTTCTTCCTTTCTCGATTTACGTTTCATGGCAGATGGAAAATGCGCGTCTGATGCTAAATGAAATGCTAGCGAACGGGGTTGTTCCGAGCGAACGAATCTACACGGCTCTTACAGAGGGCTATGCACGAACTGGCGATGTCGAGAAGGCTTTTGGAGTGTTTCAAAGGATGAAGAAGGAAAATCTAGCGATCGACATTGTTGCCTATGGTGCGCTACTCAAGGCATGCTGTAACTCTGGTGCCATGCATGGTGCAGCCGAAGTGTTTCAGCAGATTACTGATGCAGGACTGAAACATAATCAAATCACGTACTGCACTATGCTTGACGGGTAAACGAATCCCCTTTGATAGTTTGATTTCTTACTCTGTTGCCTTTGTAGGTGGGCAAAGCAAACGATATGCAAAAGCATGGTTTTCATCTTGATACAATCTGCTACACGTCCTTTATCAAGGCTTGTTTCATAAGTGGAGACACCAAGGTGGTGCGAGAAACACGCACGATTTTACAGTCAAGAGATTCTTTTCCTGATTGCCTCTGCAGCAGCATCAAGCTTGCCAGAAAAATAAAAACCAAAGAACATTGAAAAAAAGGGAAAAGAATTGCAAACTAAGGAATATACTTATCGCTTACTTCCTTAAAAAAGGGTATATGCTATTTCGATTTGAAAGAAAAAAAAAAACAATGCCTTTTTCCCATTTTCTAGGGCTTAGTGACGAACATGGTGGCGCACGCGTGACACTGGGATGTCGATTCTAGCTCCAATACAGCCGCAGGATTCATGGTATTGTGGCTCTCTACTTTTGCTTCTTCGCTAATTTTGTGCCTTTGTATTGCAGTCTCATAGGCAGATTTTTCAGAGTTGGGTTTGAGAATGTGAGCTCCAATTCTTGTCTGAAGCGATTGATACCCCGTGCGTCGAAGATCTTTGAGCGTGACAAGCTCCAGCCAGTGAAGAACAAGCCGGTCTTTCGTCGGGTTGAGAATCCCCTTCTGGATAAGAAAGTCTCCAAGAGGAGGAAAGGTTTGAGCTTCGTGTTTTCCATGTCGGGACTGTGCATCTCATGTTTTTGTATAGGTACCAGACATGGAAAGGCATGGCTCGAGACAGGACGGAACTTTACCGAGATTGAGCTCATCGTTCTCAGCCCAGCCGCGAGTTCTTTGGCACAGTTTCTACGAATGCAAGAGGACGCCACGGCTATTTGGAACGCACTCGACAACCTGCCTAGAGGTCACGATACTTGGGATAATTTCATGAGTGTGGTCGTTCACTTCTGGAACTACAAAGACTGGCCGCGTGTTACACAGGTTTGTAAGTGTTCCTTCATTGCAACTTTCATGAAACTTTCGTTTTTTTCTTCTTCAGATGTGTGAGTGGGTGCTCCAAGGCACCACTTTTCGGCCAGACCTCGGCTGTTACAATCTTTTGATTGACGCTTACGGGAAAAGCTTGAACATAGAAGATGCTGAGAAGACTTTCAACCGGATGCAAGAGGCTCTCTGTGTTCCGAACGAGGAAACTTTCGGCGTCCTGATAAATGGCTACAGGCTTGCGGGCTCATTCGAAAAGGCCGAGGAACTCTTCGTCCAAATGCAAAAGCGGGGATACAGTCCTGGTAACGCCTACAACCTTTGTTCTGCGCTGTTGGGGGAACTAAGTTTTACTCAGGCTTTTGTTTCAGGGCCGCTGGCATGCAACACCTTTCTCCACGTTTTAGAAGACGCGAAAGAATACAGGAGGGCCGAAGCTTTGTTCCGGGACCTGGAGAAGTACGAGTGCGAGCCAAACATTGACACTTACAACCGGATGATTGTCATCTATGGCAAGGTAGTGTTTAAACTTCACAGAGATCTTGGAACGTAAGTTTTTAATATCTCTATGATCAGGCAGGGGAGCCTTCCAAGGCGGAGATGCTTTACAGAAGCATGAGGCGCGCTATGTGTCCTCCAAATATTTGTACATTCACTGCTCTCATGAACGCTTTTGCGAGACAAGGGCTGTACCGAGAAGCCGAGAGATACTTCGACAAGCTGCAGGAGTTCGACTACAAGCCCGACCACTACGCCTACAACGCGTTGATGGAAGCGTACAGGTATAGTAGAAACCTTCCATTTTTGTTTCCTTGAAAAATGCTGTTTTTTAAGCCAAGGAGGTTCTCCGGCCGGGGCACTCGAGATTTTCCAGACAATGCAAAGAAATGGCTGCTTCCCGGACACGGTCTCTCACAACATTCTTATCAATGCCTATGGACGAGCTGGGCTATATGAAGGTAAAATCTTTCGAAAGTCCATTTCGACCACTTCCAAGTTTTGCTAAGAGAGCCTCTATTGCAGATGCCGAGAAGATTTTCAAGTCCATGCAAAGCGCCGGCTTTTCTCCAAACCTCAAGTCCAACATGCTCCTCCTGAGCGCCTATGCAAGAGCCGGGAGGGTCGAAGAGGCCGAGGAGCTCGTCTCCGCCATGGAGAGGGATGGAACAAAGCCGGACACTCTGATCTACAACTCTCTCATCAACGCCTATGGAGTTTCCGGCAGGCACGAGGACATGGAAGCTCTCCTCGCAAAGATGGTGAAATCGTCGTCCAAGCAAACCAAGCCAGACATTGGTACCTACAACACGCTGATCCAAGTTTACGCTCAGGCGGGATTCATTCCCAGGGCGGAGGAGCTCTTCCAGGGACTGGCGAGGCTCAAGCTCGTTCCGGACGCCACGACTTGGACGGCCTTGATGGGAGGCTACGCCAAGAAGAAGCTCTACAGGAAATGCACGAGTATCCTCAAGAAGATGCTCGAGTCCGGGTGTAGAGCCGACGCTGTGACCGCGAGGGTGCTCTTCTCGGCGTGCCGGAGCCCCGAACAAGTGGAGCAAGTCACCCAGCTCATGGAATCTCTCCAAGGGAGATAGAAATCGTAAGAAACTTTAGAGTTCTTGAAAGCTCGTAGAACAAAATTTATGTTTTCCATGACATCCAAACTCACATAATTTGGTTCGAACAAGTCTTCCAACAGAACTTGTGAAGAGCAGCAGCTTGCATTTGTAAAAAAATTAAGAAAGTGAGAGGTTTTAAGACTAGATACAAACTTCTAAATCTCCAGAGCATTTCTTCAAGCCAAGCTTAGTCTTCACCGAGGTGTCCATTTCGTTTTTACAGTGAGCAGTGTAATAAAGCCTAGGAGCGTGGTTCTCGATCTCAACTTTGTAACCTTTGAAAGCACAAGAACTCTGAAAATTTCCACCAGGACATTTCAGAATCCCATCCACATTACTCATGTGTTGTTTAAGATCAAAGAGAAACTCCTTGTCTCCACATGATAAAGCTACGGTGGTGGCATTGAGCTCTAGGAAATTGCAAACTTCGCAACACAATACCCCTGAATTCCAAAGCAGAGGCAGAATACACAAATTTGATACAAAACTCTTCCTCATTTTGTAAGCACGGCAAATGTGTAAAGCAGCTTCTTCTAAGAATTATTCCTAGTGAATTGCGTATTGGCTAGTCTCCGGACAAGTGTCATCTGCCAATTCATTATAGTTTACCACGTTAGTGACTTGTCTTATGCCTTCTTCTTTTTGGTTATTTAAATTTGATGTTGCCATCAATTAAGCGAGCTTACTTGCACCCCTCGTATGGTTTGTTCTGGAATTGTAATCTTGATCAAGTCCCATTCTGGCATCGTGCTACCAAAAAACAAGCTCCAATCCTATGCAAGGCATGTCTCTAACTGCTCCACACCATTGCCCAAGTTTGCAGATGATAGCCAAGTCGAAGTTCTTTTTGGACAAGAACATAAGTCCTTGGGAGCTCTAAACTCAAGTAGAATGTCACATACCAGAGGCTGCGCATCGCCGAACCATTGCCACAGTCAGCCATTGCCACCATATCCAGGAGAACAATCATCCATTGGCTGCCATCTGGATGGACGAGAGGAGATAGTAATCGATAAAGAGATGGATCCCATTGGCTAGTAGTAGTAGATTGTCCTGTGTTATTCTGGAGCATTCCAAATGTTATCATTGCTGGGCTCTCTAAGAAACCTGATGACCAAGAAGAATTTGCTCTCAAAACTATCTCTAGGACAACGAGAAGCACTTGAGCTTGATAAGCTGCTATTCCTCCACCAGCCAAATGGATAATTTAGATCATGAAGAAATTTATAACCAATTCACTTGAAGTGGATGTTCAATTTTGGCTAATAAAATAAGTACGGATTAAACTAAATCTACATAATCAAAATTAACATGTAAACATTTATAAAAAAAATATAATCTCAAGAGTTTGAAGTTTAAATTAATAATTTTAATAGTATTTAAGCAAAGATGTGGACTTAAAGGTAGTCTAACTATTTTTGGCTTACTTAGAAATGGTAGTGAATATACCTAAAATATGCTTGAATATTCTAAGATATTTTACCATCTAACTGTTGTTATTCATTTAGATTAATCTTATATTTATAATTTATAAACATGTTTATAATTTATAAATAATTTTAAACCCTTTCTAATATATTCTTTTTTATTCTATCATCTAATGGTTGATATGCAATAAGATTAATCTTGTATTTATAAATTATATACATGCTTATAATTATAACCTTTATTTGATCAATCATATTAATTAATAATAATAAAATTACCATTAAGCAAACCAAGCATTACTACATGTAATGCATAGCAATTTATTGAAAACTCTGACAAAAGGTGACAAAATACTGTAAAAGGTTGAGGGACTCACACGTACAATTGACTCAATCAAGAAGCCAACGCAAGCCCAATTTGCATTGTTGTGAATGATGGATGTGCCTATCGTGTCCCAAATTCACTTGGTAACTCCAGTGATCTCATCGTCCCCTGGCTGCAACTATGAGCTCACCAATCTCGACCTCATCAATTGCAGCCCCAGGCCAGACTATCTTGAGTTTGTGCTCTTCTTCCGCATGGCGAGCGAGAGCCCCACCAAGGCCTTAAGTCGTCCCTGTCCAAAGCACTGGCCGAGTTCCCTGTTCTCGCTGGCCGGATTTGCCACGGCAAGGGATCTTCCAAGCTCGAGGTGAATGTCAACTCCCAAGGCGTGAGCTTCATGAATCCGGGAGCGATGCGAGGCTCAACGGGTGGTCGGACATCAGGCAGTGCCCATTTTCGGTCGATTTCTCGCTTTATGGCTGCGGTGGGCATGCTGATCTCTCCCAGATGCCATTGATGCAAGTCCAGGTGACAACGTTTGGCTGTGGAGGAGTGGCCATTGGCTTCCGCTTTCTACACGTGATCATGGACGGGTACAGCCTCGTCAAATTTCTCACGAGATGGAGTGAGATCCACCGTGGGTCGCGACGATCAACGCCAGGACTTCGCAAGTTCGCTGCTCTCCCCAGGTGCCTTTCCTCGTGGAAAACGCACAGCCTGACGAGTATATGATGCTGCGGATGGGCAAAGAGGCCATCGAGGCGTCCGAGAGATCGAAAGCTCCACCAAGTTCGGCTAGGGGAGAGCCACCACCTTTGAGGCGGTCTCGGCATTGCTGTGGTCGTCTATAACCACAGCAAAAGCCTTTACCAGGCATCTTGATACTTCCTACATGCTGCCTATCAACTTGCGAAGAAAAGGCAGATTTGCGCCCCAGATCCCGGAAGACTACTTTGGCAATGCGTTCGTTCCATGCCAGGCATACGCTGCCAGCGCGGGAGAAGTCGCGAGTGACAAGCGCTTCGCTGCCAAGCTAATCCATGCCGCACTGCTACCGACGCTGCACTGGAAGCGAGGTTTGGCCTCCACATCTCTGAGGAGGTTTTCATTCTATGCCATTGATTTTGGATGCGGCGGTGCATTAGCTCAGCTTCTTCCTTCTGCTATGTGGCCTTCGTCTGTAGCCCTGTTTCCAGCTCCAGCCCAAGAGTTGAGATCGATCGGAGCAGGGGCACCGACGTACACATCTGGCTGTCGAAAACTCACAAGAAAAAACTGCTCGATAATGCCTCTTTCACTCGCTACTTTAGTGACAGACCAAGGGTCTGTGCAGGAAAGCTTTGAAACTTGCTATGAAAGCATGAAAATGTTGCTGTATTTTCGGATAAACATGAAAAAAGATGAACACTTAATTGGAAGTTTATTGTTTCTAGCAAGTTGACAAATCTTATTTTCTTTGTAAGTTCTAGACATGGCTTTGCATTTCTACTGTGGTAACACCAACATCTTGGACAAAGGTTTAATACTACTATTTTAGATGAACTTTGGTGAACCACATCCACGCCCCTCCTACAAACTACTACAAACTTAGAAACGTGTGTTGTGGATCAAAAATCTCCTCATCATTGAGACAGTTTTGCAGATCATCCTTCTTTAGTTTTGGACCAAATATGATGGGAAGCTCAAAAGCTAGACCTTGGTCTTTACTGATAGTTTCAGCCATTAGCACTTAATTTAAAATGTGATGAGCAAGATAATATTTGGCAATCACATGCTTGGATCAATTCTCACAAATATTTTGAATACCAATCTAAAAAGAAATTATATTATAGTTTTTTAGTTTTTATTTAATTATATATATATTATTATATGTTTATAATATTTGGTAGTCATAACAATAAAAATTTGCTATGTGTTGCATGCACCAATGCTTGGTTTGCATAATAGTATGATATTCCTACTTATTAATCCATATGATCAAATAAAAATCTATAATTATAAGCATGTTTATAATTTATAAACACAAGATTAATCTTGGTAGAATAAAAATGAATATACTAGAAAGTGTTTAAGCAAGTTTATAAATTATAAATACAAGATTAATCTAAATGATAAACAACCATTAGATGGTAGAATATCCTAAAATATTTAAATATATTCTAGATACATTCAGGTTTGCTTAAGCAAACTAAAACCACTAATCATCACTTATTAAATTTTATTATATTATTAATATGTTTTAAATTGCTACACAGCACAAAAAAATATTTTTGCTAGTTGTTTAGAAATTTAGTACATTGATATGATTTGCTTGAGTAGTTAGCTAGGCATACTAGCTTGGATGGTTAGAACTATGAATTTACCCAATAAACCCCTGATAGCTGGAGCTTGCACAGTTATGTATATTCTATGAAGAAAAATTTCTAGATTTGCTAAAGAGAGTCAAAAAGAGTTGCTGCAAAGACCCCATTGCTTGATGGTTCCACCTCTGCATTAGTATCTTGTTGAAATTGGTAGCACGTTAACTGCCCAACTTTTCCCGCCATAGCCCAAGTTGAGGAGCCCTAAATTTTGAAAAGCTTAGGGTTCTAGTGATGTCTTCCGATGGCAATCTCGCGCCTGGCGATGCGGTGCGGAGATTTGAGCTCCGCAAGGAGAGCGAGCTGCGCGTCGAGGTAGGCGTCGATGGGCCGCTCAGGATGCAGCTCGTGGCTGGCACGGCGGAGATTTTCGGCACCGAGCTCCCTCCACAGTACTGGCTCACTTTCTCTCCCTCACAAAAATTTGCTGTGAGTTTCTCGTCTATTCTTCTTTCAGTAAGTAAGGAGGGATGTTTGAGCAGGTTTTTACGTGGGGTGGTGCGCTTCTGGAGCTCGATGGCGTATCAGAGGTTGCCTATGTCGCTGATGAGGTAAATTAATCTCTATTTCTTCTTCTATAGTGCTGATTTTTTTTTTCTTTCAGACACCGATGGTGAGCTACGTCAATGTTCATGCGGTGCTTGAAAACAGGCGCAGGAGAGCTCGCGAAGCAGCAATTTCTCTTCACAACGCTCCAGGCGAGATTCCAAATCCACTCACGCAGGTAAGAAGCAAGAACTTTTCTTCTTCTTCGTTCTTTTCCGAATACGTTTTAGCAATCGGAAACAAACAGGGACCGAGAGTGATGGTTGTCGGCCCGACTGATTCTGGAAAGAGCAGTCTTACAAAGATGCTCCTTGGCTGGGCTGCTCGTCAGCAATGGAAACCAATGTACGTCGACCTCGATATTGGTCAAGGATCTATCACGCTCTCGGGAGCAATCGCTGCAACTCCCGTCGAGACGCCTGTTGATCCCGTGGAAGGGATAATTCTGGATGTCCCTCTTGTTTACTTTTATGGTCACACCACTCCCAGGTACTTTGAAGTTTTTTCAGTTGCAAATGGTGTGAGCACCGACAAGCTACTTTTCTCGTCCAGCATAAACACTGAATTGTATAAAATTCTGGTGAAAGAACTCGCGCATCAACTGGATCTACAGTTTGCATCGAACATAGCAACTCGCTCTTCTGGAATGGTTATCAACACCATGGGCTGGGTCGATGGTGTTGGTTATGAGGTTGTGTTTTCATCCTCAAAGAGCTATGACTGAGTTTTTCCTTTCTATTCAGCTGCTTCTACATTCCATCGAGGCATTAAATGCTAATGTCATTTTGGTTTTGGGCCAGGTACGATGATCTAGTTCATGCTTTATTGTCATTGTGACACTCCTCTTTTTGCAGGAGAAAGTGTACAGTATGCTGCATGATTATTTGAGATTAAAGCCTGGCGTAGATGTTGTCAAGCTTCAAAAGTCCGGTGGTGTGGTGGCTCGCAACCAGAAGTACAGGCAGCAAAGTCGTTTCACGCGAACAAAGGTTTTATTTATTTTTCCTCCTCCTTGGAAACGGATTACTTGTTTTTTTGGTTTTGCAGAACTACTTCTATGGTCGATGGAATGAACTATCACCTCATGCCTCCGTTGTGAACTTTCAAGACATCCAAGTCGTCCGCATTGGTGGCGGGCCTCAGGCTCCTCGTTCCGCTCTTCCCATCGGTGCCGAGCCTACCGCGGATCCTACCAGAGTTGTCCCTGTTAGCATTAACCGAGACCTTGTCCACGCAGTACTTGGAGTTTCCTACAGCAAAGATCCAGATCAAGTCCTTGCATGGTATGATCGTGTTTTTGTTTGTGAATCAATTGCTCACCGGTGTTTGCTTGCAGTAACGTTGCCGGATTTGTCTACGTCACTGAAGTAGATCTTAACAGGTAAAGCTCTTCTTCTTATTTCAATTTTTGCTTACTTTTTCTTACAGGAAGAAACTTACGTATGTTGCTCCCTGCCCTGGGCCTCTTCCAAGCAATATACTTATTGCAGGATCCTTGCTATGGGTGGAGTGAATTTCTAGACACCGGTTATGCTTAATAGAACTAAGATAGGGTTCTCCAATTGAGATGGCCATGGCAAATGCAGTGTTCTTCGTTCGTAGCAAATGTGGTTCTCTATCTCGCTTTGCTGTTTCCAGAACGCCGTTCAGAAACTCTCAGGTGAGCTTCTTATTTGTTTTTCTATTGTTCTTCATGACTTTATGTTCCAGACCAGGTGTTCTTTCCAAAAACGAGGCGGTGGCTTTGAAACTAGCGAGGATTGGTTTTCCAGAAACTTGGCATTCGTGCGAGCCGTACCTGTGACGATTGGAGTTGGCTCGTTTGGATTCGTATTCTTGAATCGAACACTTTCTGGTGTTCCTCTCGTCGCAGATGCAAGCAGGTAAGACGTTACTTGTCTTCTAAAGCTCTGAGAAATGTCCTGGACAACAGTTCTCAATCGAGGGCGGATGTTTTAGTGGTTGCCCTGGCTGCTACTGTGCTTCTCGCTGGACTCGTCTGGAGCTCTATTCAACCAAGACGCTTCAAGCCTGTAAGAAGTCATTCCACTGCAAAAGAGTGTTTCATCATCTATGTCCTTTCAGGTAGAGTTGGAAGGAGTACAATGCATGAGGGTGTATTTATCGTCTGAAGAAGCGAAAGCGGAGCTTGTATGGTACATTTTTGTTTCTTCGCGATTTGTTTCTTGACTAGCGAGTGCGTTTGGCAGGGCCTGGGAGACAATGAGCAAGACTACTTGCTGCAAGTCTTTTGTTGTGTTATATAAGATGCGATGCGTCTTTCAAGCGGGAATAGCTGCGGATCAGGAAGGTGACGCCTACAAAATCGATGGGCTCAGTGTCATGAGAGGAACTTTATGCACGGCTGCTCTAGCCAGTGGTAAACGTGAGTTTCAGATGCGAAACTGTGTCATTCGTTTTTCTCACCAAAGTTTTGACTAGAATCATATTTGGCCAACCTTTCTTTGTACCCGGGTCGCTATGAACTCCCTTTCCTGCCTCAAAACACCCAGGTACGCAACTTTTCTAGCAGGCGATTGAAATGCAGCACTTGGTTTCAGTCTGTCATAATCCAACCTTTGGGAGACTCTGGTGTTTTGATACTGGCGGGCGATACTATCCGAGGCTTCTCTCCTCTCGACCAGGTAGAAAAACAATCGATGCATTTTTTACTCTCAGTGTTTGCTGTACAGATCTGGATCACTACACTTGGCCAGAAGCTAGATGCTACACTCGAAACCCTTCAAAGTCAGTGAGATAAGTGTTTTCTTGTTTCACTCGAACTGGATGTTCTTCAACATCAGAAGCGCTGCAGCGTTTTTAGGATTCAACTTGGAGAGATTCTTGGCCGCTGTTTTAGCACGCTCTACGTCACAATGAGTCCTGCACGATGCAAGGAGGCTCCCCCAGGCACTCGCAACAGGCTCAAACGGCATGTTTTCGATCAAGTCCTCAGCCTTCTCGAGTTCTCCCAAGCGACCAAGTATGTCAACCATGGAGCAGTAGTGCTCGCTGCCAGCCACTATGTCACGGTCATACAGCATCGAAACGAAGTACTTGCAGCTTTCCTCGAGCAAACCAAGGTGCCTACAAGCCACCAACGCGCTCGTCACCGACACCTCGGTCACTCGGAGGCCTTCGTTCTCGACCCTCTTGAACAGCTCGATCGCTTGTCTTCCATCGCCCAAGTGCGCGCAAGCCGAGATAGCCGCACTCCAGGTAGCAATCTCCTTCTCCGGTACCATCTCAAACGTTCTTCTCACTTTTTCCAGCTTTCCATTGCGAGCATAAGCGGCCAGCAACGCGTTCCAAACTGTGGAGCTCCACTCCGGCATCTCAGAGAAGAGCTTCTCGGCTTCCAAGAGCTCCATGTTTTGAGCGTGAGCCGACAGCATGCTCGTCCAGGTGACTATATCCTTTTTGGGCATGGCATCAAAGACTTGTCTTGTGAGCTCTGTATAACCATTCTGGGCATATGCTTGCAGCAAAACATTACCCAGTGTGATGCTCCACACTGGAAGCTTGTCCATCAAACTCTTGGCCTCCTCCAAATGGCCTCTGGAGCAATAAGCTTGGATCATAGCCGTCCAAGTCACTAAGTTCCTCTGTGGCATCGAGTTAAACACGTCTATTGCCGACTCCAAATCTCCATACTGAGCGTAAACGGTGATCATGGTCGTCCAGGCGACAACGTCCCAGAACGGCATTCTCTCAAACGTTCGTACGGCGGCCTCGAGATCGTTGTTCTGCGCGTAAGCTTGGATCATAGAAGTGAAAGAGACAATGTCCTTGTCTCGCATTGTGTCGTGAAACAAGCTCCTGGCGTTCTCTAAGGATCCATTAAGTCCGTACGCTTGGATCATCGCGTTCCAGCTGACCACATTGTGCTCGGGCATAAACTCATACACGCGCCTGGCGCATTCCGTACGCCCAGCTTGGGCATATGCCGCCAGCAGCACTGTCCACGTCACTATGTCCCTCTGAGGCATCATAGAAACAAAGCCCTCGGCGGAGTCAAACTCGCCAGAGTTACCATAGAGAATTACCATTGAGTTCCAAGAAGTTAGGCTCCATCGCGGCATTTCGTGAAATACCTTATGCGCTCCAACAAAATGCCCATTGTGGGCATAAGCCAGTAATAGCGAATTCCACACTGCCATGTCTTCCTTTGGCATTCTATCATACAGGTAACGAATTCCATCCCAGTTTTGGTAATGGCCGCTACTTTGAATCAGGGCCGTCCACGTCACAGAATCCCATCCGGGCATCTGCCTAAACAAACTAAAAGCTATACCAAAAAGCCCAGCTTGGGCAAATGCCCATACCAAAGTGTTCCACGACACAATATCTGGCAAGGGCATTCGATCAAACAGTTCTTTAGCTTTAGTGAAATCTCCAGCTTGTAGATATCCCGATAGTATAGTATTCCACGAGATTGAGTTTGCAAATTCTAGATTTTCAAACAAGAACTGAGCTTTATGCAAATGCCCATGTTGGGCATATGCTAAGATTAAAGTGTTCCACGAAACAACGTTCCATTCGGGCATTGTCTCAAAGATGGTCTGAGCTTTGGTAAGTTGCTGGTTTTGGGCATATGCTTGTAAGATCGAATTCCAAGAGACGACGTTCTTCTCGGGCATCCGATCAAAAAGGTTCTTCGATTCTGTGAGTTTTCCCTCCTGGGCATACGAGGCGATCATGGAATTCCAGGTGAGAACATCGGTTTGCGGGGCTCTCTCGAAGAGCGCTCGCGCCGAATCTATATGCCGGTTGCGGGCATACGCCTGGATGATCATGTTCCAGGAGAAGACATTGGGCTCCGGGATGGAATCAAAGACCGCGCGAGCGCCCTCCACGCTGCCGCAGCGCCCATACATGTGGATCAGGAAATTGGCCAGGAGCTTGTCGCGCCGGTGATGCTCGCTGCCGGAGATGATCGAGTGGATCCTCTTGCCGCGCTCGAGATTGTCGCAGATCTTAAGCTCCAGGCACAGCTCCTCGCGGCGATCCTTGATCGCGTCCTCGTTCTTCAGTGGCGGAGCCACAGTTTGAATTCGCTCCATATCGGACGGTCGCGAAATCGTCACGTCAGCATAAAGTATCGTGCCAATCCATAGGCCACGTGGCTGTGATCTGGCCGCCGGCGCTCAATCCGGCTATGGCGACTGTAAGCTACACTCCGGCGTCCCTCTCGCTGCCATCGTCACTAAGCAGAGCGCACAAGAAGAATATTCCTGGAAGGAATCGCCGGAGGATCCTCGCTCCCATAAGGGCGCTGGAATTGGATCAAGACACGGTAAGTTCTTCCTCTGGAATTTTCGACCCACATTTGCTCTATCTTCATCGAATCCACGGCGAAATTGGATCGATTTCTCGGCTTCCAGCTGCTGGCAGTGGGCGTGGGATTGGCAGGAATCGCTGTGGGAATTGGGATCCCGGTCTTTTACGAGACCCAAGTGAAAGGGGCCGAGAAACGAATAAACGATCAGCCATGCTTCCCTTGCAGTGGAACAGGATCACGTAAGCTTTTCGATCCATTTCTCCCTTGAATTCGCGATCACTGAGAATTCCTCTCGATCAATGGCCCTGGGTGGATGGATTCCATCGAGAAGAAACTTGCCGGTTCTGTGTAGGCAGCGGTAGCATCGCCATCGCGCTGGGATCCGGCGAGTCGGAGAAATCCAAGTGCGTGAACTGCGATGGCGCTGGATCGATCACTTGCACCACTTGCCAGGGGACTGGAATTCAACCTCGTTTCTTGGATCGAAGGTCTGCCCTCTCGATTCGTGCGAATTTGAGTGCTAAATCTATGATCTTCTCGCCATTCCAGGGAATTTAAAGACGACGACTAAAAGATTTGTCACGTCATTACAATAAAGCGCGCGAAATTTTGAAAGTGCCCCAAGATAGGGATGCTCTATTAGGGTTTAATATGCCTTACGTTCCTCCTCACAGGCGCCTCGGGGAGGCCAAGCGATCGCCCCAGGCGCTGGGCGGGCGGAGGATCACCGTTCCATTTCCGGTGATCAGGGAAGCTGCTAGCTGCATTTTACAGTTTCATGTCCTCTCCGGCGAGGCGCGCCTCGAATTCCAGGTTTTTCAAGGGGAGACCTACGCTCATCTGGATGGTAAGCAGCAGTACATTGTCACTGTTGTGGACGACGGCGATCATCCAGGTACGATCGAAGAATATCATTTGATAGCTCACTCAAAGTTCTGTTTTGGTGCCAGGAAACACCAATGGATCTCTGGCTGAGAACATTGGAATAGAGTCCCTCTCTCTGGATGTTATGACAGCGACGCGAGGCAGGGCAGGGTCGCTTGCAGCTTCGAGCGTGCACGATTCACGAGGCAAGCTCAAGATGGTTTTGCGACTTGGAACGATTGTGTTCCGAAAAGATACCCAACAGGTCCAAAGCTTCAGTCCAGGATATCTTGAGGAGGAATCCTCAAGGCTTAGGAGGACCTTCCACACAGCAATAGCGCCAGAACTTTTCCACCAGTTTGAGCACCTTGCTCTACAACAAGAGGCTGTGGAAGTCACCACTTGCGAACGCTACCACTTCAAGGTAACTACTTTCCATAGACTTGCTTGCGCTTGATCGCTTGCTCACAGGTGAAGGACATTGATCGTCCTCGTTACCTTGTCAGGTGTGTGTGCGAGCGAGCTCATGAAAGCGAGCATTCTCTAGTCTTGAAGAAGGTATTGCTCTTTCGCCAGATTTCTGGGTGATAATCATTGAAACCTGAGCAGCTCAAGCTTGATCCATTAAGGCATCTTGTGTCTGATTATCTGTGCGTAGGACGCAAAACGGACTTGCGTATCGCAGTCTACTCTGAGACGCTGCTTACCGACGTTCCAGTTAAGTCTTCCTTTGCTGTTGATCGAGAGCTAAGTTTTCCTAGAAACAGGACGAGGAGAGAGCTGCCTATGAAGCACTGGCCAGCGCTGCTGTTGTAGACGACACTGTCAAGGGCGGTTTGCGTTGGCCACTGGGTCGCGACTCCTTTGCAAAGCGCTTCAGCGTTTGCAACGTCGAGCATCGCAGAGTGACCATAATTCGAGGCAAGGAAACGCAGTGGAAGTTTATGGTCGCCAATCGCGCGGAGATGGAGGCGTCTGCTGGAAGGGTAACGTATGAGTTGAACCTTCATGCGATCGACTGGGAGGTATGTCAATGATAAACTCGGTCCAGGCTCATGAAAAATTCTTCTTTTTCGCAGGGGAACGAAGATCTGGCGTCGAGCCATCTGCGAGACCTGGTAAACTGCGCTGGAGCTTGCATCTAGCAAACGGTTTGGGTTTTTTTTATAGTTTTTGTGCTAAGTTTGTAAATACATGGAAGTTTGCGGAGTTTCATGATGCCATGAGTTATGGATCACGCAGTGTCCAACACGATGATCTCGTCTCACTGGTTCGCAAAGTGAAGTCGTGTGGAGACGCCAAAGAGCTCTCCCAGGCCAAAAGACTCCACTCTCGCATTCGCAAAGGAGGGCAGATCCACAACACGTACATCTCCAATCTCCTCATCGAGATGTACGGCAAATGCGGGAGCTTGGATCACGCCTTACGCGTGTTCGAATCCCTGCCGTCTCCCAATCTATATTCCTGGAATATCATCATCGAGGCATATGCCAGGAATGGGCATCTTGAAGAAGCAAGGGCACTGTTCCAAAAGGTACCACAAAGGGAGGTAGTAACGTGGAATGCCATACTTAAAGCATATTCGCAGACAAGGGATATAAAGAAAGTTGAGGAGATTTTCAATTGCATGCCTGAAAGGAACGTGCAGACGTGGACGACAGTGCTTTCGGCATATGCCACAACAGGGAATCTTGAGGAGTCTAGCTCCTTGTTTGCGAATATGCCTGAGAGGACACTGGTATCTTGGAACGCTCTCTTGCAGGCCTACGCACAGCACGGGCATTTGGTAGAGGCACGTCGCATGTTCGAGTCGATGCCAGAGAGAAGCGTGGTGACGTGGACAACGATGCTGGTGGCGTATGCCGAGACTGGGCATCTGCAAGAATCTCAGTGGCTCTTTGAGAGAATGGACGACCGCGATGTTGTTGCTTGGAACGCACTTTTAACTGCGAATCTCAAGAATGGCTGCTTGGATCACGCAATAGAAGTGTTCTACCGAATGCCGGAGAGAGATCTCACGTCTTGGAATTTGATGATCGCCGCTTATGCGCAGCGTGGTTACTTAAAGGATGCTTTGCGGCTGTTTAACAAGATGCCGCAGAGGAATCTGGTATCTTGGACGTGCATGGTGGAGGCATATGCTCAAAACGGAAGCTTGTCAAAAGCAGAGGAGGTTTTTGACGGCATCAAGGAGCCGGATCTTTGTGCGTGGAACACGTTAATTCAGGCATACGCTCGGCTTGGGCATATCCAAGAATGTACCACTTTGTTTGATAAGATGGTGGAGCGGGATTTAGTAACTTGGACAAGCATAGTGGGTTGCTATGCCGAGTACGGACACTTCGAGCAAGCAAAAGGCCTGTTTGATTGCATGCCACAGTACGACATTGTTTCGTGGAACACTATGATTGCGGCTTATGCCCAGCAAGGCTATGTTTCTGAAACTAAAAGTTTGTTTGATGAGCTTAGATGGAAAGACTCGGTTACATGGAATTCTATAGTCACATCGTGTGGTAAGTCTGGAATTCTTAGTGCTGCTAGCAGATGCTTCCAATCCATGCCTCTGAGAAACACGGTGTCATGGAATGCAATGATCCAAGCATATGCCCAGAATGGGCACTTTGTAATAGCTCTGGAAACGTTTGGCGAGATGCAGTGCGAGGGCTTGAGACCCGATGAGGTCTCATTCTCGAGCGTTCTCGCGGCTTGCAGCAGGCTGGGCTCCGTGGAGACAATCAAGCGATACTTCTCCGCGATGATCTTGGAGCACAACATAACGCCGGGGATCCACCACTACCACTGCGTGATGGACGCTCTTGGGCGATCGGGGCTCGTCGCAAAGGCCCAGGAACTTCTCAAAGACATGCCATTCCCAGCACAGGACGCCGGCTCCACGATCCTGCTGAGCGCTTTCAGGACTCACGGACGACCGACGAGCGCCAAGGTGGGAGGCTTTGACTCGCAAGATTCGGCCCCATATGTGCTATTGTCCAGCATATGATCGCTAGCATCAAATACTTTTACTGTGGTTCTCCTTCTGGCAAGCTTTATACATTACGACACCATCACGGGTTTTTTTTGACCATTCGCGATTACTTTCATGATCTAGCAGCAGCATTTGTCTGGGAGGGTGGCAAAATGATAGGAGGAGTCCCTGATATGAATGATAAACGGACGAGACCACAGCTTTGCGGTACAGCCAACGACGTTTTGATTCGTCCTCTGTGTGGAAAAGTCTGGGCCCCTTCAGCCCAGCAACGGTGTTCGAAAGAATGTTGATATCGAGAACTCCTACCTAGCAAACAGCAAATCGATTGGAAAATCACTGTAAAAATTGTGAGTGTGTGTTTGGTTGGGTTGGAAAAGCAAGCGGGAATCATAAAGTACAACACTTGTCGTGCCACTTGCACGCCAATAACTAATGGAATAATTTGCCACCCACGCGTGATCACAAGCTAGATTGTTCTCTCTATTATCTCTTCAGCGTTTCTGACGAGAGATTTGTAGGTTTGCGCCTATTGTGATTCACAACTGTGGCGTGATCTTTGATCCGGTGGGAGCGAGAGAAAAAGAAAGGCGTGTATATCTGGGAAAGAAAAGAAAAACAAAACTTTGGATTGCATCATTTGGTACGTGGAGAGATTCGCGTGGCACGCACTCAAGTTTGTTTTCTATAACCAATTGTTCCTCCATCACGCAAAGTATACCCAAGAACTTAGTCAAAACGAGATTTCTTTTTGAGATTTGATACGTATGTGATCCGTCAACTTTGGTCGTCTTGGAAAAAAAAATACACACACACACACACTTCCTCAAGCACCATCGAAGGAAACGCTAGTAATACAAAGCCGCGAGACCAAGCAAGCTCTTCTCTTGCATTTTAAACAACTTCCTCTCCTCGATGGTGCTCTTCTTGCGCATGATCTTGTATGGAAGAACTCGAGCTCTTGGCCACCATAGCCAGGGGTAGCAAACTCTTGCGGCAAATCGGGCACGAAGTGTGAGAGAAGAGCCACATTTCGATGCAAGCCGGATGAAACGAGTGATTGCAACCCGGCAGGAGTCGAATCGCGACGTCCTTGGAGGTGAACTCGCACAAGCAAACCGTGCACGTCTTCTCGTACTTGCTGCTCGCCAGCGCCTGGAAATCCACGAGTGCAAACTTGTTGATATCCTCCTTGTCCAATCCATCCCCGGCCTTCTTCTTGGAGCCATCGCTGCTCGTTGAGGACGAGGAATTGGGGCTAGAGCTCCGCGAAGGAGAGCACTTGCAAAGCCAGAGACGTAGAGCCAGCAGGATCATCATCGAGGAGGCGGTCACCAAAATCGCCGCGACGATGTTAAGTCCATTACTTTCACTGCTACTCACGGCTCCAGTGCTCGTAGCTCGAGTTAGAGGCATGTAGCCACCGTAAGTGAGAGTCACGGCTGGAGACTCGGCTTGCGTGTGTGTGATAGAAGCATACAGCGACGCCTCCCCCGGTACGAGCTTCATCAGCCTTGCCATATATCCTAGCAAGAAATCTCTGCTATAACCAGCATTCACGGCACCAGCCAGGGATCTCAGCGGCAGCAGCAGTGATCTTCGGATATGATCTTCTCACAGATTTCCAACCGATGAGTGATATGATCTTCTCAGATTCCAACCAATGAGTGATATGATCTTCTCACAGCTTTCCAGTCGATGAGTGATGGCTCCTTCCAGTTTCTCCAAGCTTAAGTCGATGAACTCTTCCAAGCAGCAAGTTCCAGCTTCAAAATCTCGAGGCCCTTAAATTCTTCGACCCAGCAGCTCGGAGCAGCAAAAGGGCGATTTTTCCTTGCACCTTAGCTCGCGAATTCGTCCCAGGACTCGATGACCATATCTTCTTCACGTGCGTGATCTTTTCTTTTTTCTCTTTCCCCGCTGCCTAGCACCCCCGTCCTGGCAAAGGTAGCCAGGGATCATCAAGTGTGCATGAGCCCTTTGGTGTCAGACAGCACAAGGGTAGCCTCCAAGCAGATACAGTTCTAAGTGGCCTCTGGAGATATTCCCCCCTCGCTGTGTGTAGAAATGGCGATGATTGATTCCCTTTAGCCGCAAGAAAAGTGGAGCAGCCTAGTGGAGTTTTGCGTCACAGCTCCCCTGTTCCTTTCCTTCCTGTTCTAGCTGACATCACCCTTCGATCGAACGAAAGAGTTATATAGCTCCATCGGAAGGGGTCCTTCACTAGTGACGTATAACTTCCCGAGACGAAGATCTACTCTACGTCGTCATGGTTTTCAAGCTGTCCGAGAGAAGGACGTAAGAACCGTGAGCTTGTCCTCCTTTCAAGTCGCTCAAGTGCTGCGAGAATCTGGCTGCTCGCTCTGGATCTCCGTGAACTTTGCATGCGCGCAGGAACGAGGTGCTGGACGCGACGCTGGGAGAGAACGGCATCCACCGGAGGAGATCCTCGGCCTCTCGGAGCTGTCCGGATCGTCCAAAGTTGTCGAGCAGACAGTCGAAGAGCTCTTGCCTGGGGCAGTCGAGGCCAAAGTCGGATCTAAAGCTCGAGAAGCTCGACTTGGTTCTCTCGAGGAGGCCATCGTGGTTGCACGACACCAAAACTCCCAGCAGCGTCGTCTCGTCCGGCTTGAATCCCTCCACGACCATCTCCCGAAAGAGATTCATGGAGAAGTTCCCGTTTTCTTCTCGAGCAAAAGCATGGAGCAAAGCATTCCACGACACTACGTCCTGCTCGGGCATCCTCTCAAAAACCGCCTTTGCAAGCCTCAGCTGGTTTCTCAAGACGTGGGACTGTATCGCCACCGTCCACGACACCACATTCCTTTCCGGAATCCTCCAGAAGGTCTCCACCATCTCCTCGAAAAGCCAGCACCTACAGCAAGCCGCCAGCATCGTGTTCCAGGAGGTGGTGTCTTTGTCCGGGTGAGAATCAAAAAGATGCCGTGAAAGATCTATATGCCCGAGCTGGGCATATCCATAAACCATAGCGTTTAAAGTGGTAGAGTCTCGTTCTTTCATAAGGTCGAATAAGCTCTTGGCCTCCTCCATATGCCCAGCGTGCACATAAGCCGCAATCACGATGTTGACAGCTAGAACGTCCTGGTGAGGCATTCGATCGAGCATCTCTCTCGCGACTGCCACAAATCCATTCTCAGAGTACGCCTCGATCATCGCCCCCCAGGAGATAGAATCGTACTGCGGCATTCGATCAAACAGCCCCTTTGCTCGATCCAGGCAGCTATTCTTCGCAAAGATCACAAGCATGGTCGTGTAGGAAACGAGGTTCTTCTCGGGCATTCGATCAAAGAGCTCTTTTGCTTGCTCAACCTCTCTCGTGTGAACAAAAGCTTTGAGGATCGCGGTCCACGAGACAACGTCCCTCACAGCCGCGCTTTCAAACACCACCTTTGCAGCCTCAAAGTCACCTCTATCAGCATACGCTCCGATCAGAGTGTTCCACGAGATCAAATTTCTGTGCGGCATTCGATCGAACAAATCCTTCACTTCGTTCGTGTAAAAGATCTGCGCGTACGCTGCAAGCATCGCGTTCCAGGACGAGACCTCCTTCCCAGGCATCCTCTCAAACAAGATCCTCGCGTCGTAGATATACCCATTCTGGGCGTAAGCAGTGATCATCGTGTTCCACGAAACCGAGTTCTTGATTTCCATTCTCTCAAACAACTTTCTAGCCTGATTGAATTCCCCGTGCTGATTGTAGGCATGGATCATTGTGTTCCACGATACAGCTTCTGGCTCGGGCATAGAATCGAAACACTTTCTTGCTTCAACCAGATGCCCGTTTTGGGCATATGCTGAGATCATTGCGGACCAAGCCCAGGCATTTGGATCCGGCATCTTGGCGAAGAGATTTCTAGCTTCCAAGACGTCGCCACTGTCGGCGTAGGCAGTGATCATTGTCCCCCACGAAACAGCATCGCGGACGGGCATCCGATCAAACATGGCCCTCGCGTCTCTCACATTCCCGCTCCTGGCCAGGGCCGCCACTATCAGATTCCACGAGAACTGGTTGGGCTGGCGAATGCTCTCGAAAACCCTGCGAGCGTTCTCGCCGCTGCCACACTTTCCATACATCTCCACGAGCAGATTGGCGAGGTAGCGATCGGTGGAGCAGCGGCCATTGTGGAGAATCTCTTCGTGAATGCGCCTTCCGCCTTGGAGATCCCTGGCATTGCCGCAAGCTTTGACGAGCTGTGCGTAGACCGATGGATCGAGCTCATCGTCCCACTCCTGGAACTGATGGCGCTCCCCGCAGGCCGGAGGTGGGCGCACCACGAGGAAACGAGCATTGCAAAGCATTAGGGTTTATCGGTTTGAATTCAAACATTTAAATCATTGGCGCGCAAAAAGAAAATAAAAAATTCAAATACCAAAATGTATATTCTCGCTAGAAGGAGGGCTCGAACCTCCGACCTTGTGGTTAACAGCCACACGCTCTGACCAACTGAGCTACTCCAGCATTGTTAAAATCTTTGATATATACAATGAATACATAGGATTCTTCAGAATTTGCCAAGTGTCCAACCATATCTTTGTCTTTTCAATTGGCAAATAAGAATGTGCTTAAAAGTGAGTGGCTGAGAGCATGGTGTTCCACTGACTCTTTCCGGGATCTCCATGCAATCCAACTAGGGTTTTGGCGCATCCGTGAAGGCGAGGGTTTTGGCGCATCGCGCGCGCGGCTATGGCACCCTCAGCAGCAGCTATGGCGCTAGGAGGAGCGGAATGTAGCACGAGCAGCGCCAACAGCAGCCGCCTTGTGGCCCGGCCGACGGAATCCGGATACCTACTGCCTCAAGCTCACACAAATCTCCAGCGCAGGGGCGTCAAGCCCGCTTCTGTCAAGGTACGTGATCGAAATTTCGACAGGATCTCCTCGCCGCGAGCAATGCAGGCCAAATTCTGGCCGGCTCCAAGGTCAACTCTTACTTGTGATGGATGTGTAGGCTCGGAGGTTTTTGGCTGTGGCAGCATCAGCAGCAGCGTCGACGGGGCCCGGAGGAGAGTATTTCGCGGAGAAGCCTCCCACGCCTTTGCTCGACACTGTCAACTACCCTTTGCATATGAAAAATCTTAGCACCAAGGTATGGAGATGACAAATGCTAGAAAACTACAAAACAATATTCCTCTTGTTTGCAGGATTTGCGACAATTGGCAGATGAGCTTCGATCGGACATCATCTTCACTGTTTCGAAGACCGGCGGGCATCTTGGAGCGAGTCTTGGAGTGATTGAGCTCACTGTTGCTCTTCACCATGTTTTCAACATGCCAGAAGATAAGATTCTTTGGGACGTCGGCCATCAGGTAGTTCGACTCCCGCAAGCTTCACTGTGAAAAAAAAGTCACGCTAATCCTGTGTTGGTCGTAGGCCTATCCTCACAAAATTCTTACAGGAAGAAGATCGAGAATGCACACCCTGCGGCAGACTAATGGACTTTCTGGATTTACAAAACGATCAGAGAGCGAGTATGACTCCTTTGGTGCCGGGCACAGCTCCACCAGTATATCCGCTGGCTTAGGTAGGCAACCTCTCTTCAATCACGTAGTTCGATATTGATCGATTGACAAAACTTTGATGTCACAGGCATGGCTGTGGCCCGAGATTTGATGGGAAACAAGAATCATGTGATATCCGTGATCGGTGACGGGGCAATGACGGCGGGTCAAGCTTACGAGGCCATGAACAACGCTGGTTACTTGGACTCGAATATGATCGTTATTCTAAATGATAACAAGCAAGTTTCTCTGCCAACGGCGACTTTGGACGGTCCAGCCCCACCGGTGGGAGCTTTGAGCAGCGCTCTCAGCAAATTACAGTCAAGCAGACCTCTTCGTGAACTTCGTGAAGTTGCTAAGGTACTAACGTCTAGTAATGCATACACAAGTAACGTTCGTATATATATTACAGGGAGTGACTAAACAACTTGGAGGACCAATGCATGAACTCGCAGCAAAGGTCGACGAGTATGCGCGTGGAATGATAAGTGGATCGGGGTCTACTCTTTTCGAGGAGCTGGGACTTTACTACATTGGACCTGTAGATGGCCACAGCATCGAAGACCTTGTTACAATTCTCAAGGAGGTGAAAAACACGCGAACGACGGGTCCGGTATTGATTCACATTGTCACGGAGAAGGGTCGTGGCTATCCATATGCCGAGCGTGCATCAGACAAGTACCATGGAAAGTGAATCTCCTCCAAAATACTTGAGTTTGACACTCTCCTTGTTTCTGATCAGGTGTTGTTAAATTCGATCCGGCAACTGGGAAGCAATTCAAAGGAAAGACTGCAACGCAAGCTTATACCACGTACTTTGCAGAGGCCCTGATTGCCGAAGCTGAAGTCGACAATGGGATCATTGCCATACACGCGGCTATGGGTGGAGGAACGGGCCTCAATATGTTCCAGAAACGTTTCCCAGATAGATGTTTCGACGTCGGTATTGCCGAGCAGCATGCCGTGACTTTCGCTGCGGGGCTTGCCTGCGAAGGCCTAAAGCCATTCTGTGCTATCTATTCATCCTTTCTCCAGCGAGCTTACGACCAGGTAGGAGCTCTTTCTTGCCACAGATGTTTTCTTGTTTATGATGCGGCTTTGTCTCAGGTTGTTCACGACGTTGATCTCCAAAAGCTACCCGTGAGATTTGCCATGGACAGAGCGGGTCTAGTTGGAGCCGACGGTCCGACACATTGTGGAGCATTTGACGTAACTTACATGGCTTGCCTGCCAAACATGGTGGTCATGGCGCCGTCGGACGAAGCCGAACTTTTCCATATGGTCGCCACCGCCGCTGCTATTGATGATCGTCCAAGCTGCTTTCGTTATCCCAGAGGAAATGGTATCGGGGTGGTGCTTCCACCAGGAAACAAAGGCATACCTCTCGAGGTAAGAAACCTGTCGAGTTTTTTGTTTTCCATTTTCAAAGCTATACTCCTCACACAGGTTGGCAAGGGGAGGATTCTAGTCGAAGGATCTAAAGTCGCGCTGCTGGGCTATGGAACGATGGTACAGTCGTGTCTCGCCGCTCAAGCTCTTCTAGCGAGCTGTGGACTCCCGGCCACGGTCGCAGACGCGAGGTTTTGCAAGCCACTGGACCGCGACTTGATCCGGCAGCTTGCGAGAGAACACGAGGTACTTATCACGGTGGAGGAAGGATCAATCGGAGGATTTGGCTCTCACGTAGCACAGTTCATGGCTCTGGATGGACTTCTCGACGGAACTTTGAAGGCAAATTTTTCAAGTTCTTTCTTTTGGACGTAAAGTTTGTGCTCATATCACTCTCTCTTTCGATCGATTGCAGTGGCGACCATTGGTTCTTCCCGATCGATACATCGACCATGGTTCTCCAAACGATCAAATGACCGAGGCTGGATTAACAGCAGCTCACATTGCTGCGACCGCTCTAGACATTATGGGAAGAACAAGGGACGCTCTGGAGATCATGTCCCTATAGTTTCTATCTGGAGAGATCATAGTCTGTATTTCTAAAGCTTGTATTTGTAATTGGTCCACAAACATCAATTCTAGAACGTCCTGCCAACTCACAAATATATTTTCATCGCATTTTGGAGTTGTTCCGCGAATATGCCTTCCTCCCGGAGAAAGCCACGTCAAGGCGTCCGACGTGGCGCCGTGCCATTCGCTGCTACACGCGCCAAAGGAAATCGGAGCGCTCCCATTGGCTGCCTAAACTAAAACCCAGTCACTCTTTATAGCGCATTCTTTGGAGGAGTGTTTAGGGTTTCTAGTCCCGGCGCGGTCATGGCCAAGGCGCTGCTGTTCCTCGGATTGCTGGCGATTGGGGCCGCCGCGGTAGCTGCCGATGTGGTAAGCGCGCTTGATTCTTTTTCTTTCTAGGTCTGGATTGGATCGATCGATCGAATGTAGGTGTTCTACGAGCCTTTCGATGGTTCTTGGGAGAGTCGATGGACCGTTTCTGGCCACAGCGATTATCAAGGTCTGTTCTTGATCGCGAAATTCCGTGGCTAGAAATTCTCATCGGCGCCGATTTTCTTGGCAGGCCACTGGAAGCACGAGAAGAGCGAGGGTCACGAGGATTACGGCCTTCTTGTGAGCGAGCCGGCCAAGAAGCACGGAATCGCGGCTACTCTGCCCAAATCGGTAGATCTCAAGGACGACGTCGTGGTTCTCCAGTACGATGTCCGGCTCCAGAAGGGGTTGGAGTGTGGCGGCGCCTATCTCAAGTTCCTCCTCCCGCAAGAGGCTGGATGGACGCCCGGCGATTTCAGCAACGAGTCGCCCTACTCGATCATGTTTGGGCCGGACAAATGCGGCGCCACCAACAAGGTCCACTTCATCTACAAGCACAAGGGCCCCAAATCCGACAAGCACATCGAGCATCACCTCAAGTACCCGCCATCGCCAGTGGCTGACAAGCTCTCTCACGTCTACACGGCAGTGATCTACCCGAACAACACGCTCAAGATCCTCGTCGACGGCAAGGAGGAGAAGAGCGTCGACCTCCTCTCGAGCGACTTCGAGCCGGCCGTGATCCCGCCCAAGACCATCCCCGATCCCGACGACAAGAAGCCCGAGGACTGGGACGAGCGGGCGAAGATCCCCGATCCGGAAGCGACCAAGCCCGAGGATTGGGACGAGGACGCTCCACTGGAGATCGAGGACGTGGAGGCGGTCAAGCCCGATGACTGGCTGGACAACGAGCCGGACGAGGTTGACGATCCGGAAGCTAGCAAGCCCGCGGACTGGGACGACGAGGAGGATGGCGAGTGGGAGCCCCCGAAGATCAGCAACCCAAAGTGTGAGGAAGCGTCTGGGTGTGGAGAATGGAAGAGGCCCATGAAGAGGAACCCGGACTACAAGGGGAAGTGGTATCCTCCGATGATCGACAACCCGGCTTACAAGGGGATCTGGGCTCCGAAGCAAATACCGAACCCGGAGTACTTCGAGTTGGACAGGCCGGATCTAGAGCCGATCTCGGCGATAGGGATCGAGATCTGGACGATGCAGGACGGCATTCTTTTTGACAACATCCTGGTGGCGACCGACGAGGCTGTGGCAGCAGAGTACAGGGAGACGAAATGGAAGCCCAAGTACGAGGCTGAGAAGGAGAAGCAAAAGATTGAAGAAGCGACTCCGAGTCCTGACGGCATCCAGGTACTTTTCCTTTGTCTGTCTTTTGTCGTTTTTTTTTCTTTGTGTGTGACGACCTTGAATCTTTTCAGGCAAAGATGTTTGAGTACCTGCGCAAGGTTGCCGACATCCCGGCTTTGGCGTCACAGAAGGAAAAGATTCTTGTAAGTAAAACACGCGAGCATGGGCTTTGTCTCGTGTTCTAACTTTCTTTTCGTTTGTGACACACAGGATCTTCTGGAGAAGGCCGAGAAGTTCCCAACCATTTCTTTGAGCGCCATAGCTTTGATCCCGCTCGTCGTGGTGGTCACGCTGTTTAAGATTCTATTTGGTGGCAAGAAATCGCCCCCAAAGAAGACGAAGGTACAATTATCAATAGCGTTGCGCGAGTTTTGGATTGTCACGGTTGTTTGTCTTGCGCAGGTGACCGTAGAGAAGTCCAAGAAGGAAGACATCTCCAGCCCGGACGATTCCAAGGACAAGGCGGAGGACGACGCGACAGGCAACGAGATTGAGAAGGAAGGCGAGGGCGCCCGCCAAAGGAGAACCCGACGCGAATCGTAAGAAAACAGGAGGCGAGAGAGAGCTAGAAGAATCAAAGCTTTTACTCGAGAGAAGACAAGAGAAGAGCGCTCAAAACGTTGTATTGTAAGTGGATGTTTCCCTTTTTTTTGGATTTTACTTGAATCACTATAGTACCTGAAGTACATAGAATTGCTGAATAGATTCTACGAGATTCTACTTACTAGTTCCAAAACAGTGCTAAGATCGTGCCCAGGTCAATCCTTGGCTGGAAAAAAACAAAGTTCAATACAAACAAACTGTACGTATTATTTGAGGAAGTTTTGGAATATGCATATTTACAAACATTCATATGCATGGCTATTTCTCATACAGAGTATTTAGCAGCCTCCACCGCCGCCGCCTCCTCCGCAGCCACCACCACCACCACCGCCGCCACCGCCACCACAGCCTCCGCCGCCACCAGTGCCAGCACAAGCTCCGCCACCACTGCCGGCATCCCCAATGAAGGCGCCCGTTGCTGCATACGGGCGCCTTCGCCTCTGCTTTCGCCTGTTAGAGGATTGAGAGAAACCGAAACACATCTTGGATTGCGCAAGATAAAGGTATGATCGATGTGAGGAGGCTTGCGCTTATATACTAGGCAGGAGAACATCTAATTGGCCACAAGGCCTGACCATATGGAGCAAGCAAAGCAACTTCCTTCACGCGCAATTTGACGAGATTTTATGCACGTATTCCTCAAAGATTGGATAGACAAATGCACGTTTGTAGTGTTACGTCTTGCGTTTCTTGAACACTCTGATGAAGTGTCACGACGTGGCACTGATTGCATAAACTTCTCCAGGTCCACGTGCTATCATTGCTTCCTTCGTGGCTTCCTCTGAGTCAAAGTCTCAAATTGCTTTCTAGCCTTGTATACAATATGCCCCCTTGCAAGCAATCAATCCAAAATGTGTTTCAGTTTCTTTGCATCTCCAAAAAGGCGAAAGCCAAGAAGGCGCTCCAATTTCGTGGGAGCAATGTTTAGCGGTGGCCACCATGGTGGAGGCCACAGTGGAGGCTCTGGTGGTGGTCATGGTGGAGGAGGCTGTGGCGGTGGGGGCTGTGGCGGAGGAGGTGGCGGTGGCGGAGGTGATTAAAATGACTAAGTCCTTAGATTTCACATATAGTGTGGATTTTTTGTTTGGGAGCTTGTGTAGACGTTTGCTAGTAAAGCAGTGGGGGTTGCGTCGGTTACGTCCATTACAGACCTCACTACATCGTCTCCCAGTCTAAGATTGTTATAATCCTCGTGGCTCTTGCATGCTCCGCGAAGGCACGTCCACTCGAGAGCACTGGGAACGAACGGCATGCTTAAGATTAGATCTTTGGCGTCGTGAAGGTGGCCGGCTCGGCTCAAGAGATCTACCATGCAACTGGAGTGCTGCCTTGTGGGCTCAATGGCGTGATCCACAACCATGGAAGCGAAGAAGCTCTTTCCCGCTTGAAAGCTGCCTTTGTGGCTGTTTGCGGCCAGGATGGATGCGAAGCACGATGTGTTTGGGGAATCGACGGCCTGCATTTCGTTGAAGAGATGAAAGGCCTTGCTGGCAGTGGTGCTTACTTGTGCATATGAAGCTATCATGGAGCTCCACAAGATTTGGTCTCTGTCAGGGGCTGAATCAAAAAGTTTCCTTGCGTATACAATATGGCCTTCTCGGGAAAATGCAGAAAAAACGCATTTAACATTGTGTTCCACGAAACCATATCCATTTCGGGCATCTCGTTAAAGAGTCTTAAAGCAAAGTCACAATGCCCTGATTGGGCATACGCCGAAAGAACAGAGTTCCAAGAGCACAGGTCTCGCTGCGGCATTTGATCAAAGGTGGCCTTCACAAGCTCCAAGTCTGAGGGTTGTGAGAGCAACATTATCGTACAGGAAGTAAGATCAAGCTCCGGCATTTGATAGAAAAAGCTCTTGGTTTCCTCCCCGGGGCTGTTCTTGGCAAGAACAGCGAGCATTGTTGTCCACGACGAGAGAGCTCTCTGTGGCATGGAGTCAAATATAAGCTTTGATGGTCTAGCATCACGGCAGCATCGCATCACGGTGTTGCACGAAACGAGATCTATCTCAGGCATCTCGCGGAAAATCCTCTGTGCCGAATCGACATCCTCGTTCAGTGCGTACACGCCAAGAACCGCGGTCCAGGCGACGAGGTCGTGCTGCGGCATTGCATCAAACAAAAGTTTTGCTCCGTGCAAATCTCCGCCCTGCGACAAGGCAACCAAGATTGTCGTCCATGACACAAGGTCACGAGCCTCCATAGAATCGAAAACACGTTTCGCTCCCTCTACATGCCCGTTCTGGGCGTATGCCGCAAGAATGGAATTCCAAGACACGAGATCACACTCGGGCATCCCGAAGATAATCCTTTCAGCATATTTTAGATCCCAGCTGTGTGCGTGGACTGACAGGATGGCATTCCATGAGAATTCCAAGGCTGTGTTGCGGCATCTCATCAAATGTTTTTTGGGCATTGAGAACATGCCCACTCCGGGCATATGCCAAGAGCATGGATGTCCATGCAAGGACATCCTTTTGCGGCATTTTGTCAAAGATCTCTTTTGCATGTTTAAGATGGGAGTTTTGGGCATAAGCTCGTAATGTGAAAGCCCGTGAAAAGGAGTCTTTGTGTTTGATGGTATCAAAGATTTGGCGTGCCTCTTGTGGGCTTCTATATTTGCCAAACATCTCCATGAGCTTGTTGCTGAGTCAGCAAGTGGATGATTCCTTTTAAGATTCAGGTAAATCTCTCTTGCTTCATAAAGGCTTTTGCAGGATTGAATAAAATGAATGCTAGAGTTTCTGTTCATAGTCTAACCTAAAACATTGAACTGAGGATTGTGATAATATTAAAAACTCAATTTATTGCACATATCAACCATTAAATGATAGAATAAATTAAACTATACTAAAAGGTGTTTTAAGAAAGTTTATAAATTATAAATACAAGATTAATCTAATGAATAACATAGAATATCCTAGAATATCAAAGCATATATCACTCATTTCTGTGGTTGGCTATTTATTTTTAAGGAAAACCAATCATTTTTATGAATTCTTCCAATCAAAGCATGGAAGCTCTAAGCTACATTATTTGTTAAAGATTCTACCGTATCAGCTTTTTCCTTTTTGATGTCTGCTTTTTAAAGATCTACTATGTATCATGTGGACCTTTATTCATTTGTGCTTGATATATTTCTTTCATCTGATGCCCAAGTTATAGTAGTCCTTTATCATATTGATGATATGTATAAGAATGCCAAACATGAAAAACTGTACTAACAATCAGTTGCGTAGACTCATATATTTTATAAGGATAGATTGTAAATGTATCCAAGGATTTCACTAATTCAGGTAGTTCTTGAATATGAGCACAAGATTTGCATAATATGACCTAGTCTATTCTATTCTTTCTTAGTTTTTGTATAGATTATTTTAAGTATTATTCCTAAAAGTTATTGCCACAAATTTTGATTATAATCTATCTTACACTTTACTTACTTAGTCTTCTAGCTCTAAATTCCTCATGAGATATAGCCATTAACATGACTAAGTCATGGGATTTGTTGAAATTGGTGTAACACTTTTTTTTTACTCTAATTGGCTTCTTTCCCTCATTCTTGGAGATCTTGGTGATTAATTCTTTCAAAAATTAAATACATCCTCATGATCTGGGCTGTATTAGTGGCATGGTAGTCCCCATTGGTTAGATTAATTAATAAATCTACAAATAAGTTAAAAGTTGGAACTCTAGCCCTATCTAATATAATGTTTTAGTAGCTTGGTGGGAATAAAGCAAAAATCCAAAGCTTTGTAGTCCAAAAATCAAAGGAACGCAAAAGTTTAATTTCTTTAAGTGATGGTAGGCTAGAACATCATGATAATCTTATTTCTGCAGCCATATCAAACATCTAAGTGACACTAAATTAGTGGTAGCTCAAGCAAATATAATTACGCCATGTCTCTAATATTTTAAAATCCAAAAAGAAAAGAGGAGATGCAAATGTTGGAAGGAGTCTTGTATTACATACACACATTTCCTTTTTTTCATTTTTTATTAAGTTGTGAGTACATAGAATATGGAAATGGAATACAGAAATGTGCATATTAATTAGCCCAAAAACCCTAATTTATATATAGAAGCGAGTGGTTTGGATTGAAATTAATTTGACAGCTATCAAAATCCCACTATATTAATATTAGTATATGACATTGTAACCGTACACTTGAACCTCACATCATCCCCTCTTAGAATAATAGAAGACAGTCAAGGTTCTCTAATGGACGAGTTGTGATTTGGAAGAACATTAAGAGGAGGCATCAGTGGATCTATAAGTGGTGCCAATTATTCTTGATCCCTTTGTACGAAGTGTTTTAACTATTGCACATATACAATTTCTAAAGGATCGACCTATTTATTGAACCTCATAAACTTGCAATTCAACTTGCTACAACACTTAATATAATCCTTTTCACTAAACAAGAAGGCCTTTAAACAAACCATATTTTGTAAGATTGGGAAAATGGACTAACACTAAGTCATCCACTTTGTACTCTATATATAGATAATGGTGGAAATTATAACATTGTTGTTGTCCCACTTGTATATGGCCCAAGTGTTCAACAAACTCTACTCAGACTAGTGGAAGAATGCTTGTCAAATACTAATCCCAAAACTTAACATCAACAACTTGTGGTAATTGCGAATGCAAACTTAATTCTATTGGTAATATCAGATTATGACCATATAGACATTTATATGGTGAAACATCAATATAACTCTACACCCATATGACATACATATACCGAAAAGATGGCAAATAACCATTTTAATTTAAATGCTAAAAGTTCACGTACTTCGCAATCACCCCTTTGAATGTCCAAATAAATTGTTCTACCAAACCATTTGACTATGGATGATATAGCACTTGTGAAGGTATGGCATATCCCAAACTAAGATATTAAGACGTGAAATGCCTTAGGCATAAATATAGGACCATTATCCAAAAGAATTCATTTTGGATAGGAATATTAGAACACTACTCAATTGAAGAGAAAGTATCTAACAGCAGTTGCAGATGCATTAGCAAGAGCTCTAACTTCCACCTAACAAATCAAGTAATCAAAAGCAATAATAATATACTCATTGCTAGTAGTTGACTATGGAAAAGGCCCTATTATATCAAACGCCACTAAGTCAAATGGATAGGAATTTAAAATTGACTCCAACCATCCTTTCATAGCACGAGAGGGAGTATTATGAGCTTGGCACTAAATGCAATTCACATACTAAATAATATTATATTGCATCTCCGGCCAATAAAAGTACCTGTTTAGCTTCCCAGTCACATGACAATGTCCCATATACTCCCATAGAATAGGAGAATTATGGTAGGTAAGGAGAAAATATGGAATAAAAATCGAAAGCACCATCAGCTATAAATGATCATTAGGATTTATCTCTACAAAATAAAGAAGGTCATCCTTAAAACAATATTGAAAATGTAAATGCCAAAATGGCAAGTTATTAGCAAGTGATACAACATTCTCAAACCTATTGCGAAACATTTAAATCCATGGCTCAACATATTGAGTTTCACAAACCTCATTGAAAGAAGGTAAATCTTGCTCCACACCTTAAGGACACTAAACATCAAGTATAGCAACTATTGACAGCATAGAATCCTCATCTAAAAAATCCATAAATACTAGAATAATAGATTTATTAGAAACATGATAAGAGAGCAAAGAAGGAAAAGGAACTCGAGAAAAGGGCATTAGTATTAGCTATAAAACTCCTCAGGAAATTAACATCGAAATCATATATCTTAAGTGTAAGCAATCAAGGAGAACAACTTAAGAAATAATCCATAAGGGTTTAAATATAGAGGGAAATGGCCAATGAATAAGAGTGCACCCTTAGTTAAAGGTGTTGGGATACTTAGGGTTAAATGTTCTTGGGTTTGAATAGTATTGGATTGGGTGACTTCCTAGGAAATCCAAACTCAAAAGCTCATATTTTGTATTGGAGTAGGTCTTAAGTTTAACTTTGTTAGTTGGCTTAGGGAATCATACCATATATTGAGATTAACATTTGGTAGGTCTAATTTGCTTTTGGCTGAGCTTGACCCGAGGGGTAGAATGTCAAAAAAGTGAGGCTCTTAGGAGAGTTGTAGCTCTTAACTTCCATTCACGAGGGTATAAACTTGTAAGGAAGCATAGTGAATTGTAATCGACCAAAAAGAATATCTCGAGAAACAGTCAGTTCAAATATAGAGGGAAAGGGCCCATGAATAAAAATGCACCCCTTTTCCAATTTGTTAAGAGTCTTAGGATATTTAGGGTTAAACATCTTTGGGTTTGAATAGTATTGGGCTAAATAACCTCCCAGGAAGTCCAAACTCAAAAGCTTACATAAAGCTTCAAAGTCTACTGAGTAGTATGACTAACCAAAATCTTTTGTTTCAATAATGAAGTAACTATAGCATAATCACCTTTTAGTAATGTTTGAGAACTATATAGATAGCCATGAAATTTCTCAAAACCCCAAACTGTTGTTAAACACTCTTTCTTTGTCATGGAGTAATTCACCTTTGCCAATTGTAATGTACAGTTGATGTATGCAATGGGATGGTGCTGACCAAGCACAATTGAACTTTCTTGCATCAATACACCTCCAAGATTGATATCAAAAACATCCACACATAAAATGAAAGGTCAAATGTAGTCAAGATATACCAAAACTAAAGAAGTTGTCAACAACTCTTTGAGATATGTAAACGCTGGCCTACAATCTATGGACTAGGTGAAAAATGATATTGACAACTTCAACAATGCTCGCAATGGTATAGTATGATAAAAAAAGGATGATAAATTAAATAGCTGAGATATTGCACTTTTTTTAAGAAGTGTTGCATATCATTCACACACTTTAGAGTACAGAATTTAAGAATAGCTATAAATTTGTCAAAATCAATTTACAAACCTTCACAAGAAATATGATACCCAAGATAAGTTGTGTCTTTGGACCTAAATATGCACTTTGATTGCTTCAGCTTTAAACCAACTTCCCATAGCTAATCTAGCACTTTACTATGAGACAAATCTCTAAGCCCCAAAATGGAGCTGAGAGGGTGCCATGTGGTAGTGGTTAAAGTGTAAGCTAAACGAGTGTAACACATTTGAACTAAAAACTTCAAGTTGAAAAGTTGAGAGCAAGAGTGGAACTCTAAACAAAGTGCTCGAGGAATGAGCATGAAATAATCAGTGAATGAGTCTCTAAAGGGATATAAGAAGGACTAACACATAACAAATGTCGTGACACATGGAAGTGTCAAGATCAAGTATAAAAATGAGTTTGAGATGGAGTTCAAAAATGAGTCTGAGATAGAGTCCAAGAAGAAGTCTGAGATAGAGTTCGAGAAGGAGTCTAAGAAGGAATTTGAGTTGAAGTCCGAAAAAGAGTCTGAGAAGGAATCCAAGATGGAATTCGAGAAGGACTCTGAAACGGAATCCAAGATAGGGATCAAGACCGGGAACAAAACCAAGACCAAGACCGAGACTGAGACCTAGACTAAGACCGAGACCGAGACCAAGACCAAAACTGAGACTGAGACTAAGACCAGGGCCAAGATTGGGGTTGAGTTCGAGTCTGAGACTGAGGCCGGGTTCAAGTTTGAGTCCAAGTTCGAGTCCGGGTCCAAGGGTGAAAGCCCAAAGTGATCATCTCCTAGACTTTGGGGGGTTTGGTAAGTATCACCTTGAGGGAGGAGCCAATTTGGTTAGAAAAGGCTAGTGTGACCAAGGAAGGCTATACCCATGTGGTGGGTAATGATATAACCACTAAGGAGTCCAAGGCTATAATAAACACGGATGGATAAATGAAGTAACTTGGTGAAGTGTTTAAAAGCTAGCTCTAGCTCTTCTAAGAGATCGATTAGTCAATGCTCCCAATCCAAGTGTGGGTGGCACTACTTACTTAGATACTAGGCGTGGCTCATTGAAACCTTGCTCTAGCCATATGGATAGAGCACCCAAATGCAGAATGTAAAGAGAGTACCCCTGAGGCTTACGTTGGGCTAAAGTATTTTGAAATGTCATCCCAAAGTCTCAAACTATAGAAAAGAAAAGGAACAATCCTCTTGTGTAGTGACTAAGGATGTGATCATGTGGCAAGGAAATCCTAGAGGTCAATAAGACTTAGTTGTTGGGCCTTTGCGCCTTGACCTAGTGGTGATGTTAGGGAGCATGACTGTGAATGGAAAGGGATTTAGTGGGGACCAAAAAAGAGATATTGGGGAAAGTTGTTTCTGATGTCTCTAGGCATTCTAAGATGCTAAGGTGTGGTCATAGGATGACCACTCATGGACAGATGGCCTAATCTTTGGAAGAGGAGACTATGGTACGGGTGGTGTTAAATTATTTATGAGACAAAGATGAATGGACTGATATGTTAGTAGTACCTTTGGGTGTCTATTATAAGATTAGACACATAGAGCACTTACATTAAGTGCAAATGTTGAGTGGTATAGATGCCATTCATGGGGCTACCATGTCCCCAAATTGGGAATAAGACTTATAGAGATCGTGAGTGAGACTCTTCCAAGTGGTCAAAGGTATGATTAAGTGACTAAAGTAAAATGGAAAAAGACATCATTAATGAAGTCAATAGTCACCTCCGGCATCACAAAGAACCTTATCTATCATCCATTGGAAAGTTGCTAGAACATTATTCAAACCAAACAACATCATAAAAATTTTTTACAAACTAAGTGGTGTATCAAAAGTAGTTTTTGAAATATCTTCCTTGGCCATTAGCATTTGCCAGTACCCAGAAACAATATCTAACTTGGTGAATCAACAACTTTTCCCCAAACAATCCAAGAAATCAGTAGTGTGAGAAAGAGGGTACACATCCAGAATTGTCACTTCATTTAACAGATGATAGTCAATGTAGAAATAAATACTCCCATCAGGCTTTGTCACAAGATCAATTTCACATGCCCAAGGACTCTATAATTTTCGAACAACACCCCTTTCCAACATCTCCTTGATGTTTATATATAAAATCTTGATTGCTTTTTGTGACTGATGACGAACAAGAATATTGATTGGATGAGCATCCTTAATTGGAATAGAATGACGTATTGTAATCTTAACCCTAGATGATAGGTCAAATTCAAAGAGATCAATATACAAGCTAGTCAACCGCTACAACAAAAAAACTATTGAAGGGATTGGAAGAGGGAATAGAGGAACAAGACGGAAATATAAGAAGAAGTACTGGAGAGACAAAAGTGATGGAAGTAGAGATAAAAGTAAAGGGATGTAAAAGAACAAAAGTGAAAGGAATGGAAAAAATATAAAGAAGTATAAAAAAATGGAGAGAAGCTGTAACGCATGTGATCATGGGATGAGATTTGGATATACTGTTACCGTGGATCCTTGGAACCTTGGGGGATAAATGAGGATAAAATAGCCATTAAGGGCTCTCTCATCAAGTAATTGCCCCTTTTCTAATTGGCTTAAGGGGAGAGAGATAAGGTGTGCTATAGAAGCCTCAAAGTGACACTTAACATGATTATGTTATAACCAATCTATACCAAAGATGAAGTCAAAAGTTTAACTTAGCACCATCTGCAATAACTGTAGCTCAAACTCGAGATTGCCCATATTCACAACTAGGTCTGCTTGATCCCGTGCACATTTATATGTACAACTGTTACTATAAAGAATGAAATTTGGCTTTGCTTTACAACGCAAATATAGTCAGCAATGTGCGAAAACAGACCAAGCAATAAAGGATAAATTCAAGCCTATATCAACCATTAAGGAGAGAATAATAGAAGACTTCTTGTTATAAAAACAAGCTTAGAAAGTAAATATTGAATGAACTAGTATTAAGTGAACCTCTTAATATTACTCTCAAAAGAAAGATGAAGAGGTTATTGACTTATTTGTGCAAGGACCCTTTGCTACTTGTGCAACTCCTCATTTCTCATAAGCATCAAGGTGTTCAAACCTTCTACTATAGTAGTAGCAATAGGACATTATTGAAGCCAAAGTATCCACCCAAAAAATAGAGGTCGCTAATCCGGAAAACATTGACAAGACCGATAGGTGTGACCAATTTCATCACACATCCAACAGTGGATATCATGGCCATGACTACATTCTCACCTTCGTTCTTAAACTCGAGCAGTAATAGCATCAACCTCCATTGGAATAGAACCATCTTTTATAGAAAGTGGAGCTAAATGATGTGTAGCGAGAAGTGGAAAAGGTGATGTCTCGTAACTGTCGAGAGAAGAGCATTATCAAATATGATAAGTACTACAAGATTTTGACGAAATGTTGGCAATAACAACTCAAATGGCCCTTGACAAAGACAATGCAATTGTTGGAAGGTATTATCACAATCATTGGTATGTCAAAATGTACATTTGAAGACATCTGGAAGAATGCATGAGTGGCTACACTCAAACAATTTTACCACTATAGTGCCATTTCTTGGAGACACGTGGGAAACTCATGCAGATGCTAAGCATCATCCCAAGAATTATTTGTGGCAATTACCATAAAATGATCAAACTAATAATATATATCATCTCTAGAACTCCTATAGAAGAACTCTGGCTAAACGCAAGGATTGACAGTAAAAGCAAGAAGAGCTGTATCATGCGACGTAAATGCCACTATTAACTAAGTTTGATTGTTTAATTATAACCATATAGCATTGAGCAATTACATCAACCAAAGGAGGAGGAAGTTGCTACTTTACCATAAAGATAAACAAAAAGGAAAAAGGAAAAGAGAAAAAATTGAAAAAGTTAGAAGAAAAGAGAGATCTAGATGATACAAAAGGTAGATCTAAACTAATATCCTAAATCCAGACACCTTTAAAGACAATGAAAATTACTTCTCTCCTTCACAAATGTGAGTGCATGAAATATGGAAATGAAATATAAAAATGTGCATATCAATTAACCAATAGTTTATATACAGAAGAAAATGATTTTAATTGAAACCAATCTAATGGTTATCAAAATCCCAAGACTGGGACGAGCCGGAGAAGATCCCTGATCCAAAAGCTACCAAGCCCGGGGATTGGGACGGGACGCTCCACTGGAGATCGAGGACTCAGAGGTGGTCAAGCCCAATGACTGGCTGGACAACGAGCCAGACGAGGTTGACGATCTAGAAGCTAGCAAGCCCGCGGACTGGGACGACAAGGAGGACCCCCGAAGATCAGCAACCCAAAGTGTGAGGAAGCGTCTGGGTGTGGAGAATGGAAGAGGCCCATGTAGAGGAACCTGGACTACAAGGGGAAGTGGTATCCTCCGATGATTGACAGCTCGGCTTACAAGGGGATCTGGGCTCTGAAGCAAATACCGAACCCGGAGTACTTCGAGTTAGACAGGCTGGATCTAGAGCCGATCTTGGTGATAGGGATTGAGATTTGGACGATGCAGTCGGGCTTCTTGTTGTCGGGATCGCAGATGCTCTTGGGCCGGATCACGGCCAGCTTGAAGTTGCTCGAGAGGAGGTCAATGCTCTTCTCCTCCTTGCCATCGATGAGGATCTTGAGTGTGTTGTTCGGGTAGATCACTGCTGTGTAGATGTGAAAGAGCTTGTCAGCCATTGGCGATGGCGGGTACTTGAGGTGATGCTTGATGTGCTTATCGGATTTGGGGCCCTTGTACTTGTAGATGAAGTGCACCTTGTTGGTGGTGCCACATTTGTCCGACCCAAACATGATTGAGTAGGGGGATTTGTTGTTGAAATTGCTAAGTGTCCATTGCAGTAGAAGGAACTTGAGATAGGCAATGCCACACTCTAATCCCTTCTGGAATTATAGAGATTGGGCTTAAACCTTAGTGAAACACAGAATAGAGACAATCACATAAGTGAAATTATGCTTTAAGTTAGTCAACCATGCTTAGTTTACCTATTATCCTTATTATACATTTGGAATTCATCAAAAACTCAAAAGCTCAAGGGTGCTTAAATGGTGAAGAACTTTAAGAGTATAACATTGGTATTGGAGCCTAATTTAATTCTCATGGCTGACAAATATAGAAGGAGAACCAAAGTTGGTAAACCTTAAGAGAAGTACCATGGTGACTAAAGGATAGCCTAAATATAATTGTAAATGATCATTCCTGAAAGATTGTTAAGCACTAAATTAAGCTAATAGAATAGAAAAAAGGCTTATAAACAAAACCCCCCTTTGTAAAAGAATGCATGCTTTAGGATTTTACTTTAGTCCCAAAAATTAGTCTTTAAAACAATTACAAAAACTTACTAAATATAAAATGACACTAGATTGCAAATTTAGATGCAAGAATAATAAAGTGCATATTTGACAAAATGCCATGTTAAAATTTAGTATTGTGGAGTTCATTATTGTATGTCTACACAGGATCAAGAGATATGGACTTTGACACGATATGGACTTTGACACGACGAGTTTTCCATAAAATGCCATACCAACAGCTAGTTTCTTGGAACACCATGCTTGATGCTTATGCCCAAAACGGGTATATGGTAGAAGCAAGGGTCATGTTCAATGCAATGGTGGAGAAGGACGTAATTTCTTGGACTATAATGCTTGCTGCCTATGGCCTTAGTGGCCAGAGTTCACTTGCAAGAAAAACTTTTGCCCAGATGCCAGGGAAGAATGAAGTTTCTTGGGATGCAATGCTCAGTGCATGTACCCAAGCAGGGGATTCGGTTTCTGTGTTTAAGTTGTTTCACACTATGCAGATGGCCGGCATTTACCACCAAGTTGGATTTGTCTCCGCTCTCAATGCTCATGGCCAAGTTGGCAGTGTTGCTTTGTTTCGATGGCTTTTGACTGTGGCATTCAGCCATGTCACCAGCATTACTCCTGCATAATCGATGGCTTGGCAAGAGCTGGTTATATTGACAATGCAAGAGAACTCATCGGAAACATGCCATTTGTTCCCACTTCTTTGAATTGGCTGTGCCTTTTAGCTGCATGTCGGAGCCTCGAGTGTGGAACCTGCATATCAAAATGGCGAGCAGCAGAGCTATGTATCCTCTCCTGGCAAATGTATGGGCTTGGCATTGATAGAATCTAAGGAAAAAATAAACTGCTGCCTGGATTATGTTGTCAAATTGCTCGAGAATTTAAGACTAGATGTACCAATTGCGTTTCATGCTTGATAAATTCAAATAATGACAAAATGGGAAAATACAAATCATTTGTCTATATAACACCCATCATTCCAGGATGTGAGCGTGGACCTCCTGCACCAAATCACCAGGGGCTCCAAGAGATCGCAAGCAACTTCAATCAGACAGATACCTAGCGATTGAGGTGTGTGGAAAGTGCAGCAGGTGAAAATTGTGTTTGATGATCCGCGTGAGGGAATGTGTTTGATTCTATGCGAATGTTCTCAAAACTCTTCATGGAAAACTAGAAAACGATCAATGTTTAATGCCTGACGACGATACTTGCTGCCATGATAGGTACTAACAAAGCAAATATTCCTTTGCCCCACGATGCTCACACGTCAGAGCGATGGAGATGGAACGCGATGCCCTCGTCATGGCAGCGTGGGGCTGCCTTCTTTGCAATCGATACTCCAGCTGACTCGATCCAACGCCTTGGACTCCTCCAAATCGTGCGGTGCTTCGGTATCCGGCCTAGTCTCGCTGCACCAAACGACGATTAAGTCAATGCAAATGCTACGTCCATATCACCCATGTTTTGTATACACTTCTTTACAGATTGCGCTTCACAGGAACCTTAGACAAGCACGCTTGATTCCTCTGGCAACAGCACGCAACGTAGCTCCGACCTCTCAAACTCCTTGAAGGATCGGTCACCAGTGATGTAGAACGCAAAGGCGGGAGGGGACTTGTCAAGGATGTACATCACGACTCCAAGAGGGAGGCAGAGCATGGAGACGTGTACCGCAGCGAGTGCTGCCACTAGCCAAGCGAAAAGAAAGCCGTAGCTTGGGTAAAGCGTCCAGGCCTTCCCGATTACTGGGAGTGCCATGGCGAAGACCGAGTCAGAGATACCTTCCCTGCCAAAGAAACAGAAGAATATTAGAGAGCTTTGATTGATCAAAACTGTCACACCTGTAATCGAATGTCTGGAGATATGGATCTACAACCGCTGAAACGCCTCCCGTGGAGCATCGAAACCAACTGAAGCCATTCTCCACGACACGGAAAGCATCGGCCTCTTTCGCCCGGGGACCGCTTGCTCCCCAAGTCGCGGCTGGTTGGAGCATGATATCAATCCTAGCACATTCACCAGAAACTTAGAGAACACCGTCATAACTTCGCTCTACCTCTTTTTCCCGGCCTGCCGCATCAGGTCTGGAAACTCGAAATCGTAACAAATAGCTCCTCCAATCCGGCCGAGCTCGGTCTTGATGGCAGGAAGAATGGGATCCCCTGGAGTTCCATACCACTCCATGAATGGAACCAAGTGGGATTTCCTGTAGCTAAATCCAATGGAGCCATCGGGAAGAACGAGGTCGAAATAGTTCCCGACGCTCGCGTCCTTGTACTCGTAAGTGATGCCAACGTAGGCACCGTGCTGGGAAGCGATCTGTCCGGCTTTGAATTGGAGAGAATCCCTCTCCTGTTTGAGGTCGAGTTTCACCGCAGCCTCGGACCAGAGGACCAATCGATCGCCAGCTCGGAGGCGCTGGTTCGTCTTGTTGAGCATCACATCCATGTCCTCGTAGAAGAGGACCTTGCCCAGGACGCAAGAGACCGGCACTGTTTTCTTCATCGTGAGGGCGATGTCCTTCTGGAAGAAATCCCCCGAGAAAATGGAGACCCTGGCGCTGCCGTAGAACAAGATCGAGAGAGCAATGGCTCCAAACGCCAGGGAGTGGCCGCGATGCAGCTGCGTAGCACGCTTCTTATCGGATTTCTCCATCTTGGAAAGATTCTCGTCGAGAACGGCCCTGTCGTGGAGAATCGCCGAGAACCACGCCATGAGGAATGCGATCCCATCGATCCCCCACACACCGGCGCTCATCACCAGCGGCAAGATTGTAACCTGGGAAACGGCGGGATGGAGGAAGGAGCCGACGCCGCCGAGTCGATTCCACAACAACCACGCCGTGGTCCAGATGGACGCGAATACCAGCGGCTGGGACGTTCTTGCTCGGTCAAAACGCTTCCTGTAGCCGATGCTTGCAAGAAATGGGAGGAGAAGAAACATCCACAGCGCCAGTGCCCAGATTATTCCCACAATTGGCACGCTGCTGGCCGTGGAGCTGTCCGGGCTCACCTTTCCCGGGAAGAATGCCAGGAACGCCAGGCTCGCGGCGGTGGTCTGGAGGAGGAGCGCCAGGAGGATTGTGAGCGCCGCGGAGCGCCATGAGAAAGAATTGCGCGAAATCCCTGACTTGTGGAAGAAATGCAAGAGGAGAAATGGCTGGAGCCAAGAACAAATGGCAACGTTTTGGAATCCGGAGAAGAAGGTGCATGCAGCCGAGAGAACGACCAACAGTGCCACCTTCGTCATGTCTCTTGGTGCTTGTTTGAATGTAGGTGGTAATTTATATTCTCATTATATTTATCAAAAATTAAATGTAAAAGGATTATACTATAAATATTTAGGTGTATTTTAGAATATACCTTAATCTAGCAGTTATAATTTTTTCACTACACATCATTTCTATGGAAGAATTCTAGATGAACACGAGGATTGACAATAAGAGTAGGAAGAGTTATACATAAACACCACCATCAATTGAGTTTAATTTTTCAACTGCAATTATATAACATCAAACAATTACATTAATTGCTGTTCCAGAGTCGAAGGAAGAGCATTTGTAATCAGTGTTTAATACTATATCTTAAATATAGACCAAACCCATTAAAAAAAAAATGTACTACTTGATTTTTTTGTAATACAAGACTCCTATCCTTTGTCCATATTTACATTTGCTTTCCCACTTGGTTTTTTGGATTATAAAATATTAAAACCATGAAATAATTATATTTGTTTAAGCTACCACTTAGAGGTCATTAATGTTTTGATATGGCCATGAGATAACTCACCATCATTTAAAGAATTCTTTTGATTCTTAGATTGCAAATCTTTGAATTTTCATTTTGTTCCCACTAAGTTGCAAAAACTATTGGAAGCAATCCAAAAAAATATTATGTTCAAACAAAGTTATTGTTCCTAGAACAATATAACCATACTAGTTGCATATATTTTTTAACTTATTTGTAAATTGTGAGTAATCAAAGAAAATGACTTGCATAAAAGTTCAAATATAAAGGGAAAGAACCATTTTTAAATTAGTTAAGAATTTTAAAATATTTAGGTTAAATATTATTAAATAGTAATGGGTTAGGTGACTTCCTGGAAATCTAAAATCTATTGATTAACTAAAGGAATTATACTATATATTTGATTAATATTTAGCAAAAGAATCAGGAAATATAGGAATAGGGCATATGAATAAAAATGTATATTTTTTTCCAATTGGTTAAGGATGAAATATAGAAAGAAAGAGAATATAAATAAAATATTATATTCTAATTGATTAAGGGTGTTGGGATATTGGGCCTTGGGTAACCACCTTTACCACTAACTTTGATATTTTAAGATATTCTACCATTTAATAATTAGATTAGTTTTGTATTTAAACACTTTTTTAGTATATTCTAGTTTATTCTATTTTTAAGTTGGATTGATCAATTAGGTTAAGAAATAATACTAAACATGTGTAAGTGTATGGCTATGATGCCATATACTAATATTAGCGTAGTGGGATTTTGGTAGTTGTTAGATTAGTTTCAATTCAAACCACTTGCTTTTATATATAAATTAGGGTTTTTGGGCTAATTGATATGCACATTTTTTGTATTCCCTTTTCATATTCCATGCACTTACATTGCCATATTCCATGCACTCACATTGGTGGAGGTGAGAGGTATCTTTGATTGTCTTTGAGGAGTGTTTGGATTTGGGATTTTGGTTTAAATTTAGCTTTTGTATCATCTAAATCCAGTTTTTCTGTTTTCTTTCTTTTATTCTTTCCTTTTGTTTAGATCTAGTTTTTGCATTGTCTAGATCTCCCTTTCTTTCTATTCATTTCTTTGCTTTTACTTTTTTTCCTTTTCATTCATCTTCTTCGTAAAGTAGCAATCTCCTCCTCCTTTAACTCTGGAGCAGTAATTAGTGCAATTGTTCGATGCTATATGATTGCAGTTGAACAACTAGTTGATGGCAGCATTCATAACATATGGTACAACTCCTCTTGCTCTTGGTGCCAATCCTTGCGTTCGGTCGAATTTCTTTCATGGGAATCTTAGGGATGATGTGTACCATTGGTTCAATCATTTCACGGTGATTGCCACATATCATTCTTAGGATGATGTTTAACGTTTGTGTGAGTTTCCCATGTGTCTCTAAGGGATGGTGCTACAGTGGTATAATGGTTTGAGCACAGCCACTCATGGGGATTGGAGTATTCTCCTAGATGTCTTCAAACACACATTTGGACATGCTGATGATTATGATGACACCTTCCAACAATTATATCGTTTTCGTCAAAGGCCATCTGAATCGGTGATGCAACTTTGCATTTGTTTCCGATACCTCTTGCTTCATGCAAAGCCAAATATGTCGGAGCGGATCAAGCTAGGAATGTTGTGACTAGCACTTCTTTAAGATCTTGTAGGACTTGTGCGTGCACTTGCCCAGCCACCCTTAATAATGCCCTTCACTTGGCACAACATTATGAGGCATCACCTCTTCCACTTCTCACTACATGTCCTTTAGCTCCACTTCCTGTGGAAGACGGTCCTGTTCCAATGAAGGTTGATGTTGCTACTACTCAGACATGAAAGAAAAGCGGAGTAAGAACAACGGATTTCACTTCAACACACACGTTGATTCATGTATGGGTGTATATATATACAACTTCAATCAAATTGAAAATCACTAGAGATTTGATCACGATTCAGACTACTTCTTATATGAATCATCTTGCTTATCATGTTCATCATTATTCCTACACTCCCCCTTCAAGCTGAGGGCACTTGACACTCCAAGTTGATTCCTCAGCTTGATGAATGTGAGCTCTGAAAGTGGCTTGGTTAGAAGGTCTGCCAATTGATACTATGAAGGAATGTATTCCAGATAAAGATCTCTAGCTGCTACACATTCGCAAATAAAGTGATGCTACACGTCTATATGTTTCATATGAGCATGAAACACAAGATTCTTTGATATGGTGATTGCATTTCTGCTGTCGCAATGTAGAATGGTCACATCTGATTGCTATTGATTGAGTTCTCCAAGTAATTGACGAAGCCAGATGATTTCCCTTGCTGCTTTACTGGCAGCTACGTACTCTGCTTCTGCACTGGAAAGAGCAACTATCATTTGCTTCTTGCTTCCCCATGAAACTAGAGCACTAGCAATTATGTAGCAAATTCCGAAGGTTGAATATCGTGTATCCAAGTTGCCAGCCCAATCTGCATCGCAGTAAGCTTGAAGAACAAGTTTGGACTAACCTGAACATTTATAAACCAATCCATGAGCAGCTGTTCCTTTCAAATACCTCAAAACTCTCTTTGCCATCTGTCAATGATAACAACTCGGAGACTGCATTTATCGGCTGAGGAGACCAACGGCAAAGGAGATGTCGGGGTGAGTCATGTTGGTGAGGTAGAGTAGTCCTCCAACAAGCAATCTGTAGCCTGAGGGCTGATCAAATAAATCATCCATCTTGCTTGTGAAATTGATGCCAATGATGACTGGTGTAGCCACAGATTTGCAATTTGTCATGTTGAACTGGTTGAGAAGCTTCTTTACATATTGGTGCTGTGTGAGGGTGATTGTCCTGTCTGCTTCATCCCTATCAACTTCCATCCCTAACAGCTGCCTCACAACTCCTAAGTCCTTCATCACAAACTTGTCCATGAGCTTGATCTTCACATCCTTAAAAACAGTGTCATTGTTGCTGACAATCAAATAGTCATCCACATAAACTGCCATCACAACAAAGTGATCACCATGTTGAAGAAGATATAGATTTCTATCACTGTTCAACATTTGTATATCGAGATCCGTAAGAAAAGAATCCAAACATTCATACTACTGACAAGAAGCTTGCTTAAGGCCATAAAGAGCTTTGCGAAGCTTGCAGATGAGTTTGGAGCGCCATGATCTAAAAAGCACAAAGCCGCCGCATAAATATCTCCTCCAAGTTCCCATTAAGGAAAGTTTTTTTTATGTCCATGTGAAGTGCGTGCAAACCAAACTCCGCTGAAAAAGCCAAAAGCATTCTGATACTTGTCTGCTTCACAATTGGTGAGAACGTGTCATCAAAATCCACTCCAAGAACTTGTGAATATCCTTGAGCAACAAGTCTAGCCTTGTAACGCTGAACCGATCCATCAGGATTTCTGTGAAGCTTGAACACCCAATATGATCTGACAATTTCACGTCCTTCAAAAGCTTCCACCAAGTCATAAGTTTGGTTCTCATCAAGAGAATCCAACTCATCTTGCATTGCTGAAATCCACTTATCTGCATCAGGAGCTTGAATCGCCTGCTCAAAGTTGACTAGTTTAGAAGCTATTTCTATTGCTACAAAAGACCACTGCTTGGGATGAGGTGCTCTGTTTGATCATCCAGATGATGTCCACCCATAGTTCTCCATGTTGAATGGTAGATCACGTGTGAGCCTGTCAACTTTGACTTCTCCAGTTCTTCTTGAAGAACAGGATGATGCTGCTCATCGTGCGTGAAAAGATCTAGAGATTGGTGTTGAATGGTGAAGGAGATGAGGGATAGATGATTGTCAGATCATCGTCATCTTCATCAACATCTCTAACACCATCCCAACTCCATTCTTCTGGAGCCTAGTTCACATTTTGATTTGAGCTTCCTTTTTTTTGAATGCAATCTTTGTAGAGTGTTCCTTCATCAAAACGAACATCAGTGCTTACAAAAATTTGATGATTACCAGGCTGGTACAGGCAATATCCTTTTGAATTGGAGTCATATCCAACAAGAAAGGTCAGCTTGCTTCTGCTCTCCAACTTGCTGAGACCCATATTGCAAAGCTTAAACAACCAAAACACTTGAGATGCACTACTGATTGTCTTTGACCAGTCCAAAGCTCTTCTAGGATCTTGTTGGGATTGCAAGAATGAGAGAGGAGGTTTTGAACATGCACAGCTGATCCAACTGCTTCAGCCCAAAGGAATTTTGGTAGTCTTAATTCTTGAAGGAAGCACCGAACTACGTTCATGATTGTCCTGTTCTTGCACTCAGAGACTCCATTCTGTTGAGGGGTATGAGAGCAAGAGCGCTGATGAAGAATTCCTTGTTCAGCACAGAATTGCTGAAGGACTTGTTGACGTATTCCCCTCCTGAATTAGTATGTAAACAACAAACCCTCTAACCAGTTTTCACTTCGGCTTTTGCTACAAATTGCTTGAATTTGCTGAAGACTTCATCTTTGTGACAAAGACGTTTGTGTGCCTGGAGAAATCATTTGTAAATGTCACAAAATACTTCACACCATTCTGAGCAAATAATTGCATGGGTCCACAAACATCTGAGTGAACGAGCTGCAACGGATGAGTGCTTCTGATCACAGCAGGTTTGAAAGTACAACAGGTTTGCTTGCCAAAAATGCAAGTATGACATTTTACTGAACTTTGAAGAACATGGTCGTTGAAGCCATCCACACGCTCCTGCTTCTGCATACACCTGATGAGAGGGGGATTGGCATGTGCAAGTTGAGCATGCCAAAGAGAACTATCTACAGTCATGCATATCTCAGGAGCGTTTGATTTTTTCTCTAGAAGCTATCTCCTTCTCAAACAAGTGACCACATTTGGGAAAATGCAGTAATGGACAACCATTTGCAAGAACTTTACATTGATGTTTGGAGAAATTCACATCCAGACCATCATCCGTAAGCTTGGCTATAGAAACCAGATTCTTCACTATCTTTGGAACATACCACGCATTCTTCAAGAGTAGAGACTTTATTCCCAGTGGAACTCGCACATCCTCAGTTGTGCAAACAGGTAAAATGCTTCCATCTCCCACACGAATGCACTTCTCTTTTGCAGCACACAACTACACAAAGTTCAATTGGCTTTGCATCAAGTGTCTCTCTGAACCTAAATTGATGGTCAGTTTTTCAGAAACGTTTGGAACTACTACCTCAGTGTAAGCGACTAATTTTTCCATTCTACTTTAGTCACTTAACCACACCTCCGACCACTTGGAGGAGTCTCATTCACAACCTCCATAAGCCCAACTCAGGACTTGGGGCTTGCTAGCCCCGAGAATGGCATCCATGCCACTCAACCTTAGCACTTGGTCCAAGTGCTCCACGTGTCCGATCCCATGATCGACACCCCAAGGTACCACCGACATATCGGCCCGTTACGCTAAGGCCATGCCCATTTACCTCGGTCACACTGGTGGTCCAACACCACCTACATTCCAATCCCGTCTCTCAAAGACTGGGTCGTCCATCCATGAGTGATCATCCCAGATCCACTCCTTGACATCCTTAGGATGCCTATAGACATGGGGAATAGCCTTCCCCAATATCTCTATTCCAGTCCCCACCAAGTCCCTTTCTGTCCTTGGCTGTGTTCGCCAACACTGCCACTGGATCGAGGCCCACCGGCCCGACCACTAAGTCCCACTATCCTCTAGGACTTCCTCACTATGTGACTGTGTCCTTGGTCACTACCCCAGAGGACTGCTCCTCTTCCTTTCCACAGTCTGGGCCTTTGGGACAACATTTCGGAACACCGTGGCCTTACGCGAGCCACCTGGGTACTCTCCTCGCCTTCTGCCCTTGGGTGCTCTAGCCATGGGCTTAGAGCGGGTTCCGTTGAGCCACACCAGGTACCCAAGTAGGTAGTGCCACCCACACTTGGACTGGGAGCATCGGCCAGTCGATTTCCCGGGGGAACTAGAGTCGGCTCTTGAACACTTCACCAAGCTACCCCGCTTGTCGGTTCGTATTCACTCTAGTCTTGGACTTCCCAGTGGTCAGTTCATCACCCAACACTGGGTCTGGCCTTCCTGGGCCAAACTGGCCTTTCCTGGCCAAACTGGCTCCACTGCAGTCCTCCCCCTACTATACTTTTGGAGCTCACCAAACCCCCCAGGGTCTGGGAGACGAACGCTTTGGGCTTTCACCCTCTCAGGCTCCGGACTCGGACTCAGACTCGGACTCGGACTCGGACTCGGACTCGGACTCAGACTCGGATTCGGACTCGGACTCGGGCTCGGGCTCGGTCTCGGCCTCGGCCTCGGTCTCGGTCTCGGTCCCGATCTCGGTCTCGGTCTCGGTCTCGGTCCCGGTCTCGGTCTCGGTCCCGGTCTCGGTCTCGACTTCGGACTCCATCTTGGACTCCATCTCGTACTCCATCTTAGACTCCATCTCGGGTCCATCTCGGGTCCATCTCGGACTCCATCTCGGGTCCATCTCGGGTCCCATCTTGGACTCCATCTCGGACTCCATCTCGGGTCCATCTCGGACTCCACTTCGGACTCCATCTCGGACTCCATCTCGGGTCCATCTCGGACTCTACTTCGGACTCCAACTCGGGTCCATCTCGGACTCCACTTTGGACTCCAACTCGGGTCCATCTCGGACTCCACTTCGGACTCCAACTCGAGTCCATCTCGGACTCCACTTTGGACTCCAACTCGGGTCCATCTCGGACTCCACTTCGGACTCCAACTCGAGTCCATCTCGGACACTCCCACGTGTCATGTGTTGGTCCTTTTGGGTCCCTTTTTGGAGCCTCGCCTTTTGCTCGCTTCGTGCTCGTTCCTCGAGCACTTCGTTGGGAGTTCCACTCCCGCTCTTGACTTTTCAAGTCGGAGCTTTTGGTCCAAACGTGTTACGCTCGTTTGGCTCTCGCTTCGGCCACTACCATGTGGCGCCCTTCCGGCTCCACTTTGGAGCCTAGGGATTTTGTGTCTCACAACTCCACCACCCATAGACGAAGTTCGATGTCCTCATCGAACGGTGAACCATTTTATAAAGTAACACCCGCATGTGTTACCATTTCCATCCTTGGCGCATAGCCAATATTTGTCAATGGTGTGACATTGAAGGCTCACCATGCCTTCTCCATATTCGTCAATGGTTGGACATTGAAGGCTCACCATGCCTTTTGCATATCCTCTAAGGAGGGTAGTCTCTCCAACTTAGAGACTGATTGGACCACATATAGTGGTTCTCTCCTTTTATTGGTTTAGTTCTCGCTAAACCTCTTAGAGACCCTTCTCTAAGTCAATCCCACTACTCCTTCTCGAGTAGTCTCAATTTCCATCGATATAACCTTTGCACTTTGGAACTTTGAATTTTGACTTCTTGGAGTCAATTTCCTAGATGTCTCCGACACCTTGCCTTGCACCTTTTGTGCAACTCCACTTCCCATCCTAGGAAGTTCTCTACTCGAGGGCACCATCATCCTCTCTTCTATTTCGTGCCAAAGTTCTAGTTATCATACTTTGTGCTAGGGCTGTTCATGGCCCTATCATTTGGCTACCTTACCGCTCCCTCCCTTGGAGCTTCCACTTTCGCCAAATCGGAGCATTTCGGAATCCCTCCTTGGAAACACACTTCCTTTCCCGCAACTTGTTAGCATCCAACACATTAGTGTTCCTCGCCTAACTTTGTCACTTGGATTCCTTCCAAGGGATTCCACGGCCCTATCTTGGCCACTCATCTTTTGCTCCTATCCGTTGATTGTTGCACCAAGCAACATCGAATCTCTACCTCCCTCCTTGAGGTATTGTTTCGGTTCCATAGCAAAGACTCTTCTTTGCCAAGTCCGGAGGATGTTCACCCCTAGTACGTCTCTTTAGCATCTTCTGCTATAGGCTCTATCCACGGCCCAACTTCGTGACCCTCCCATGGGTCTTTTATAGAGACTACTTTCCTCGGACTCACTATGCCATCGCACGGACATAGTTTATTTCCCTTAGGTGCTCTTCCCACTTGGTTATCACGACCAAGCCACACCACCTTAAACAGTTTAATTTCAACATTTTGAACCAGGAACTTCATTCCTTAGCCAACCAAGGACCTTGTCCTTATCTGGCCATAAGATCACCTAGTGATCTCACCTTGGCACCTTAACAGAGTTGCCAAGAGGTACTTGGTTTTCTAGACCTCCAAGTTGTTGACTATAACCCCGGGGGCATCCCCCACACTTGGCGGTGCACCCAAGCTAGCCCTTACGGCCAAGGGTTCATAGCAACTGAGATTAGGTGTCCCCATCTCACTCACCACGACCTTGGTGCCACTTGCACCAAAGTGTTCAAGTTAGATATGCTGAGCTTTCACACTAAGCAATCTAACCGTGCATCACGACTCCGAGGCATCCCTCGCTTGGCGGTGTGCCCAAACCAGTCTCCCCACTGAGAGTCCATGACCACCGAAATATGAGTGTCCTCATATTCCAAACCATCACCACGCCCTAATGATTTGGGACTCGAACCCAAGCACTAGAGGGTCGGGACTCGAACCCAACCTCCGTATATGCATCTACGGATGGCATCACACAAGATGCCTGGCGTGACTCCCCATGCCGGTGCACCAACTTATTTTTAAAGTGCGCTACAGATCACAGCTTAGGAACCTAGTTCCTCCACACTGCCAAGTCCTCTCACTTGACATGTCTGTGATCATGCATGGACTCCTCCATGCTCGGCCCCATGGCCCACCCTTTTTGAAGTTATCACCTTCAACTAGGGTATTTGTTCCCCTGACGTGCCAATCTTGCTTGGCAAGTCCTCCGACCACTGTAACATGGTTCCTGCATAAGCGTGACAGTCCTTGACCATCGACTTTCATTCAAAGCCCTCTCTTTGAACACTCGGGAACTACTTCCCTAACTTTGATAGCCTTGCCTCATGGCAAGCTTCAAGACCACGCTTCTGCTGCGCCACTCTGATTTCGCGCGTTCCATGAACCATTTACACTTGGCCTTTCTAGGTACTAAGCTACCTAGAATCGTCTTTGGGAACCTTGAAGGAACTCTGTCCCTCAGCTTGCTACGGCCTCCCTTTTTGCAAGCCTTCCAAATGCCACATAGTCTAACATGGACAATTCCATATTTTAGACTCTCCATGGCATCACGGTTGCTAGCGGCAACACCCTCGAGTCCCCACTTGATTCTCCACTCCCAGCTGGCATAACCAACCTTGGTTATGCCCTTTGATTCCTACGGTTCGGTTCTCTCCCCTTACTTCTTGCTTTTTGGCTTCACACCTTTCCTTTGGTCATTCTCCTTCAGACCAGGAGGATAGCTTCGCACTTTCTATCATGCTTTAGCAAGTATTCTTAGGGATGAACCTACCCAATAGCCTAGGGAGTGGTTCCTCAATCCGGGTATGCTCACCTTATAATCCCACACACTGGGATTACATTGTTGCTTATGGGCCTTTACATGCCCATCACTAGCCTTGCCAAAATTCCATTTTTGGCTTTGTCCAACTCGGGTAGACAGTTCTCTTCTGTCTCCGCAACCTTGGACATTTGGATAGCACCTTCTATCCATCATTCGCTAGGGACTTAGTCCCTTGGGCTTTATCCATTGCCCTCGTGACATCAAACACCACCTTCTGGTGTTCTAGAGTGTTCGGGTGTCCCAATGATGGCTTTCTTGACAATGAGTATTTCCGTTTATGACATTGACTTACTATATCGCAACACAAGCAACTTATCCCCCGTAAGGGTATATCCGACTTCCCTATACTAGAAGTCTTGGGTAGCTACCTTCTACCCGTTTAATCAGTTATTTTGCACCTCTTGCTTAGTTGCCTCATAGTTGTCAAGTCCTACAACTCATTGCTTGGTGCTTTCACACCTCCATCACTATCTGGGTCACCACACTCCAACTGCATGCTTTGCAGCTTAGGCTATGCCATTCCCATTTCCATTGGGATTCCTTTAGCAAGGGGTTCTCATGAACCCACCAACATAGCCTCAAGGTATCACACCTTGGCACATTTGGTGTCTCCACACCATCGGCTCCACGAGCCTACCTCTATGACATTTCCCTTCGTGTCTAAGTCTTTGCCAAGACCAACACCGCTCTTTCTCATGCCAACCATCTGTTAGCACTGCCCCATAGAGGTCACACACAACTTTATGTCAAAGTTGTTTTCTTCTGGGAACACCTTTCCCATAACTTTAGCATGGCACATTGCCATCGATGAGATACCCTCTGTTCTCATCCTTGGATCCTATGATCCCCCCCCATCCTTTGTGGGGTACAACACACCTCAGTCCAAATGCTTCCATCAGTCCTTTTAGGACCATCCGTTGACTCTACTTGAGTCATCCAACAGTTTTGGACTTGGTTAATCCACAGACCCGTAAGGTCCTCCTTGTGAGGCACTAGCTCACTGGAATACATTTCTTGCATTCCTGTCCTACTCAAAAGGACTATTTTCACAAGTGTTACTCCGACACTTGATTTTGTTCTCTGGGGGCAACCTTTGCCCCTTAGGACTACTTGTCCATGTGATGAGAACACCAACTCATCCACCTAATACACCCCCAACTCCTGGGGTTGTTCCAGCATTTATTAGAGGTAGCCCCGGCTACCTTTTCAAGGACTTGAGTCCTCTTCCGTATTTGGCCTCCCACGGTCATTACTTCTGGTCTCACATTCATGAGCACCAACCTCAACTATATGAGGAAAATCTTGTGACTCCTTTATTGCTTTGGAGTCTTTATCTTTCCCGTGATCCCAACTGTAGTTGTTTACTACAACTACATTAGCCAGTTTGCTAAGTCAAACACTCATCTGGATCACATCCTCAACTCTTTGAGGAAAACCATATACTGTTCCCAAGATCCCAAAGTCGTTCCATTATTGGCCCTTTTCTATCCACCACCTCGTCTACAAGTTCACACATGAACTGTAATGGAGAGCCATGTCTTCCCGACTTGCTACTCCTCAAGGATAGGCCCACTCCTCAGACCTTCCGATGCCAACACTAGTGGTGATATACTTGAGCACCAATAAAAGTCGGACTAAGGAACAACTCCGATACCAAGTTGTAAGCGACTAATTTTTCCATTCTACTTTAGTCACTTAACCACACCTCCGACCACTTGGAGGAGTCTCATTCACAACCTCCATAAGCCCAACTCAGGACTTGGGGCTTGCTAGCCCCGAGAATGGCATCCATGCCACTCAACCTTAGCACTTGGTCCAAGTGCTCCACGTGTCCGATCCCATGATCGACACCCCAAGGTACCACCGACATATCGGCCCGTTACGCTAAGGCCATGCCCATTTACCTCGGTCACACTGGTGGTCCAACACCACCTACATTCCAATCCCGTCTCTCAAAGACTGGGTCATCCATCCATGAGTGATCATCCCAGATCCACTCCTTGACATCCTTAGGATGCCTACAGACATGGGGAATAGCCTTCCCCAATATCTCTGTTCCAGTCCCCACCAAGTCCCTTTCTGTCCTTGGCTGTGTTCGCCAACACTGCCACTGGATCGAGGCCCACCGGCCCGACCACTAAGTCCCACTATCCTCTAGGACTTCCTCACTGTGTGACTGCGTCCTTGGTCACTACCCCAGAGGACTGCTCCTCTTCCTTTCCACAGTCTGGGCCTTTGGGACAACATTTCGGAACACCGTGGCCTTACGCGAGCCACCTGGGTACTCTCCTCGCCTTCTACCCTTGGGTGCTCTAGCCATGGGCTTAGAGCGGGTTCCGTTGAGCCACACCAGGTACCCAAGTAGGTAGTGCCACCCACACTTGGACTGGGAGCATCGGCCAGTCGATCTCCCGGGGGAACTAGAGCCGGCTCTTGAACACTTCACCAAGCTACCCCGCTTGTCGGTTCGTATTCACTCTAGTCTTGGACTTCCCAGTGGTCAGTTCATCACCCAACACTGGGTCTGGCCTTCCTGGGCCAAACTGGCCTTTCCTGGCCAAACTGGCTCCACTGCAGTCCTCCCCCTACTATACTTTTGGAGCTCACCAAACCCCCCAGGGTCTGGGAGACGAACGCTTTGGGCTTTCACCCTCTCAGGCTCCGGACTCGGACTCAGACTCGGACTCGGACTCGGACTCGAACTCGGACTCGGACTCGGACTCGGGCTCGGGCTCGGTCTCGGCCTCGGCCTCGGTCTCGGTCCCGATCTCGGTCTCGGTCTCGGTCTCGGTCCCGGTCTCGGTCTCGGTCCCGGTCTCGGTCTCAACTTCGGACTCCATCTCGGACTCCATCTCGGACTCCATCTCGGACTCCATCTCGGGTCCATCTCGGGTCCATCTCGGACTCCATCTCGGGTCCATCTCGGACTCCATCTCGGACTCCATCTCGGGTCCATCTCGGACTCCACTTCGGACTCCATCTCAGACTCCATCTCGGGTCCATCTCGGACTCTACTTCGGACTCCAACTCGGGTCCATCTCGGACTCCACTTTGGACTCCAACTCGGGTCCATCTCGGACTCCACTTCGGACTCCAACTCGAGTCCATCTCGGACTCCACTTTGGACTCCAACTCGGGTCCATCTCGGACTCCACTTTGGACTCCAACTCGAGTCCATCTCGGACACTCCCACGTGTCATGTGTTGGTCCTTTTGGGTCCCTTTTTGGAGCCTCGCCTTTTGCTCGCTTCGTGCTCGTTCCTCGAGCACTTCGTTGGGAGTTCCACTCCCGCTCTTGACTTTTCAAGTCGGAGCTTTTGGTCCAAACGTGTTACGCTCGTTTGGCTCTCGCTTCGGCCACTACCATGTGGCGCCCTTCCGGCTCCACTTTGGGGCCTAGGGATTTTGTGTCTCACACTCAGATGATGCCGCAAGTTCTTGTGTTTCCCCTTCCTGAGCATTTGCCACGAGCCCTATGTTCATGTGCTACAGCCAAGCTACAACTGGGCAATCCTTGGAGTAGTGTCCTGGCATCCCATAGGTCCTGCATTCCTGTTTGTTCTTGCCCACAAAACAATCTCAAACTGCTACTTCTTTACCAGAATTCCTTGAATTCTGCTGCTGTTGCAGATTTCCCCTAAACCTGCGACCTCTACCTCGTCCTCCTCTTCCACAGCCTCCTCTGCCTTGATGATTTTCAGCCCACAGAGCTGAATCAGTCCCTAACTGATTGCTTGATGCAGAAACATTTGATGTAGACTATGAGATCAAAACATGGGAAGGCCTCTGATCAAAGTCCACAATCAAACCTCTCGCAGCCAGCTCCGAGCTTAAAGTTTGCTCAGCTTGTTCAAAGGTTAGCAACATCATGTGAATGGTAGGGACAAAAGAACTAAAAGAAGAATCTTGCATGGCCTCGCAAAGCGCCAGAACTTTCTTTCTTTCGTTGAACGCCGCTGGACTGCCTTCAAGCTCCATCCACAGATCTTGCATCTTGGCGAGGAACTCTTCAAAGTTCTTGCTTGGATGAAAATGGGTCTTATGAATGTAAGTCTCGACCATGCTGATCTTGGAGAGGGAAAGAACAGCATACTTGTTGTGAAGATGAGCCTAGATCTCACAAGCACTCTTATCACACAAACACATCATAAGGGCATCTGCAAGCTTAGAAAGAATCAATCCTTTTGCTCGAGATTCCTTCTTCTCCAAGATAGCTTGTTCCCCAGGATCAAGTTGTTGTCGAGCTGCTGCAAAGTTGGATTGATCTTGCTTTAGGGAGTCATTGCCTTTGATGGGAGGAGAGGGTTCAACACCTGGTCCAAGAAAATGATGCACATGTTGTAGATGGAAGAACTTTGGGAAATCATTTCGCCACCAACAATCGCTGCAAATGCTCACCACCACCAACAAGCCCTTGTTGCATTGGGAGCTTCAACTTCAGTGTTAGAACTAAACTGAATATGCACACAACTAGGGTAGATAGCTCAGTGGTAGAGCACTTGGCACCGGTGTAGGAGGTCTTGGGTTCAATCCTTGGCCTATCCAGATCCATTTTTCAACATGATATTGGAGCTATGGTTGGATGGCCTGTGGTAGGCGTGGACTGGCAGGTAGGGAGTATTGGAGCTATGGTTGGATGGCCTGTGGTAGGCATGGACTGGCAGGTAGGGATGTGTGGCATATTCAGCTTACATGGTAGGCGTGGACTGGCAGGTAGGGAGTATTGGAGCTATGGTTGGATGGCCTATGGTAGGCATGGACTGGCAGGTAGGGATGTGTGGCATATTCAGCTTACAGGGGAGTGTAAGATCCATTTTCCAATAAGACAAGGGTGAGGAAATATTTTCCAGATTGGCAGCTTCCATTTCCTGGGGTGAAGACCTTGGTGTCAACAACATCCTATTAGTGCTATTGTAGTAAAATCCTATTGGTGCTACTATAGTAAAAGGACATCCTATTGGTGCTACAGCTACTGTAGTGAATATTCAGCTTACAGGGGAGTGTAAGATCCATTTTCCAATAAGACAAGGGTGAGGAAATATTTTCCAGATTGGCAGCTTCCATTTCCTGGGGTGAAGACCTTGGTGTCAACAACATCCTATTAGTGCTATTGTAGTAAAATCCTATTGGTGCTACTATAGTAAAAGGACATCCTATTGGTGCTACAGCTACTGTAGTGAAAGGACATCCTATTGGTGCTATGGCTACTGTAGTGAAAGGACATCCTATTGGTGCTACTGCTACTGTAGTGAAAGGACATCCTATTGGTGCTACTGTAGTGAAAGGGCTGAACACCAAGATGCCTCTGGGAAATGAAGAGTCACATAAGTAATGGAGGGACCTTGTGTAACACATGTGATCATGGGATGAGATTTGGATATACTGTCACCGTAGATCCTTGGAACCTTAGGGATAAAATAGCCACTAAACACTCTCTCATCAAGCAATTGCCCTTTTTTCAGTTGGCTTAAGGGGAGAGAGATAAAGTGTGTTACAGTTGGTATCGGAGCAAATTGTATGGGTTCGATTCCCATTAATTAGTGGCTACTTAAAATTATAATATACCCTTGAGCAAGGTATATTCCTACCCCTAAATTTGAAATCATACGTATTGGGCATCCATACATACGTCCTTCCTTTTGTGTGGAGTATCCATGAACGAAGGTATCCACCGTGGGACTGCGGTACGGGTGGATGACTAGTTGTCTCACATGGAATAGCTAGTCAACACAATGGAAGGATTAATAGATTCAATGCGGAAATGAAGGTGTTAGTTCCCCTTGGCTCAATAGGGGTTATTAGTTAATAGTCAATGAAGACATTAACATCTTTTGTAGGGGTTGTTAGTCAATAGTCAATGAAGATATTAACATTTTTGAAGGGGAGGTGAGTGTAGCGCATGTGATCATAGGATGAGATTTAGATATATTGTCAATATGGATCCTTAGAACCTTGGGGGATAAATAGGGATAAAATAGCCATTAAAGGCTCTTTCATCAAACAATTGCCCCTTTTCCAGTTGGTTTAAGGAGAGAGAGATAGGGTGCACTACACCTTGTGTAAATAAGTTGTGACCCCTTCATTTTTCTTTCAGGAGTATCATTAAGAAGTTCATTTGGCACTAGATTATCTAGTGTTTACTTTCTAAACTCAATGTGAAAGGTCTAAACACCAAGATGCATCTGGGAAATGAGGAGTCACGTGAGTAACGGAGGGACCTTATGCAAATAAGTTGGTGACCCCTTCATTTTTCTTTCAGGAGTATTATTAAGGGGTTCATTCGGAACTAGTTTATTCAGTGTTTACTTTCCAAACTCAATTTTATAACAAGAAGTCTCCTATTATTCTCTTTGTGTTAGTTGATATAAATTCAAGTTTATCTTTTATTGCTCAATTTGTTGCCATATGTTCCTTTGCTTCTACCTCTACTTCTATTACTTTTGTCTCACCATTACTTCCTTCTTGTAGAACACATGAATTTGGAGCCAAAGTCCAAGGCTATTGTGCTACAAAATAAGGGTCCAGTACAATCCCACGAGCACCAACTTCCTGTATCTAGCACCTGCATGCAAAATGGCATCAGATAGAGTCTGGCATAATTTTGGCATCCTGGTGGCCTAACGCGAGGATGAGGGTACCCCACTGACTAGAGCAGTGTGGAGCTTGGGCTTAGACCCAAGCTAAACGTAGAACAAAGAGTGACACAGCCCATTGGGAGGCAAATTAATGTCTTAAGTGGTCGGACATACTTCCAACCACTATCCCT